>NC_041405.2:8660367-8960367 GCF_900747795.2 Erpetoichthys calabaricus | reverse complement strand
GTAAGGGATTTAAAAGGAAGCCCTGAATCCATAATGTAATAAATGGGTTAACATTCATTCTTTTCAATTTTTCAGTTTGTAAGAGTGAATGGAATTGAAAGCTGAAGAAAAATCCAGAAACAGTGCTCTGATATATGAAGAAGGCTGATCAGGTGAAGATTTGGTGTAGGATAAGCAGCAGAGCCAAACACTGCCACAGCTCTGTTTGCAGAGTAAGCAGACTGGTGGTTATCTTAAAATGACTTTGTCTCGGTCATTGAAATGTGTTTCATAAAGCATTTCATTGTAATGGAAGTGAGTGACACTGGCCTGAAGCCATTCAGACTGCTTGGCCTAGAAACCTTCAGAACGGGGATAATAATGATGGAGAGTTTCCACAGGTCAGGTGCAAAACCACACGTCAGGGATCAGCTGGAGAGCAAATGAAAAACCGTGAAGAGCTGCTTGATCGATAGATAGATAGATAGATAGATAGATAGATAGATAGATAGATAGATAGATAGATAGATAGATAGATAGATAGATAGATAGATAGATAGATAGATAGATAGACATTTTAGCGTAGTTGGCAGGATTAGATAGATAGATACTTTATTAATCCCCAAAGGGAAATTCACATACTCCAGCAGCAGCATACTGATAAAAAAAAAAACAATATTAACTTAAAGAGTGATTAAAGCTTGAGGTACAGGAGCTGACCTGATAGGCCATCTGGCACCTCTGTACCCGTTGTTTTTTACCTGCCAGAAAAGATTCCTCCACTTCAGTTATACTGGCCACCATCCTAGAAGTATTGCTGGTATTTTTACACAGCATTTCCCTTACTTGTGCATTTTGGGAAATTAAATCGTTGGTTTCAAATTGTTGTGTTAAAAAAATAATCAAGTTCATCTGCTAAAAGCCTGTGGTTTTTGTCTTTTGGAAAGATTACACTGTTTTTAGAATCCAGTCCTGTGATGTTTTCAGAACTTTCCAGCCTTGATTTGGATTGCTATCATTAAACTATCTCCTGATTATTTTTATTATATCTTTTTATTTTTATCTAAATAACCTGTTAATCCTTTACAATGAATCTCACTTTTCTTGTACCCTATTATCATGATAAGCATCACAGTGTATTTAAATGTAAAGTCACCAAATTACCTGAAGTGCAAGGGTTTTTGTGATGTTGTAGAAAAATGTGCACAGGAAAAAGCATAATTATATAAAAATACTAGCCGTGTAGTATTGAAACAGGACAGTGAGGTGGCCTTGATGTCACGTTTCCCCCTCCCCTCGGGCCACAGCCTCTGTCTCGGATTAGCACGAATATATCGAACCTGCAAGCAAACTATGATTCTTACCACAATGAGAGAAGTCACAAAATCAACCGGAATGCTCAAGCAAATTCTAGAAAAAAAACCCGATCTAAATCCGTTAAGTAGTTCTCTTGTTCGCTAGCTAAGTGGAGGTAAGGAACAGGCTCCAAGCCTGGTACGTGAATGAGGAGGTCCCCAGCCCCCTACCCTCGGCACGTTATGTGTCTCTGGGATTCACACAAATAAATCAGTACTGCAAGTGAACTATGATAGCGCAATGAGAGAAGCTGCAAAATCAACTGGAATGTTCAAGCAAATTATTGAAAAAAAACATCTAAATCCATTAAGTAGTTCTCTTGTGAAAAGTGGACAGACAGACAGATAATTGGATTATATATATATATATATATATATATATATAGTGGCGGACGGCTGAAAGGACTGGGAGAGGAACAATACCCCTCTTGGACCAGGAGAAGGCAGCCACCCTGGTCTTCATCGGGGTCATGGGATCAGAGCTCAGAAGCTCAACCCCGTTGGGGCCCTTGGCCATCGCAAGGGGGCGCCTGGAGGATTATGGAGCCATGGACTGCAGTTATGGCGGAAGTGCTGCCAGAAGAGATTCCAGGCACACCCGGAGTGCTTCCAGGTGCTCATGCAGCACTTCCACCACACCAGGAAGTGCCACCAGAAGATCATCATGAAGCACCTGGAGCACATCTGGGGTATTATAAAAGGGGCTGCCTCACTCCATTAGTCAAGCCAGAGTCGGGAGAAAGAAGACAGAGCTTGTGAGAGAGGAGCGGAGATGGCAGAAAAGAAAAGAGAGAAGGAAAGGAAAGGAAGGACTGAGCTATAGTGTTGATTTGTGTGTGGTGAGCTGGAAAGGTCAGTGAAGAAAATAAACGTGTGTGTTTTTGGGACATTGTTGGTCTATGTGTCTCTCTGTAGCCGGGCAGGTCTTTTACGAGAGCGAGAGATAGAGATAAATATAAACATATAAACTCTATTGGTCTGCAACCGGGCACAGGACATCGGATCCACGAGACGGCCATGCTAGCCACTATGCTACCTTACGACTGTTCTAATATCTTCTTCTTCTCCTTTTGGATATGAATTTGGAAAAATGTGTAGCCTGCAGGTAGAAACATCCAGGTACTTCTCATGGTTTTGTAATAATATTAAGATTACATTTTATATAGCATCATTCCCTTTACAAAATTCTAATATTAAAGGAACACTCCACCTAAAAATGAAATTTTTGTATATGTTACTTACTCCATGTAGTTTGTACCAATGACAGCTAGCAAAGGAATCGAGGAACAATTGTGAAGACCTCATCTACAAGAATCTCACGTTCTGATTGGTCTTTTGTATGTCACAGTGTTCATCCAGTTTTGTTTCCTTGAGACAAGAAGAAAACATGAAAACATCATCGCTTATTCCCCATCTGGCGTGTCGAGTGTTTTCTTTGTTTGACTCTTTTCTTCTCCCTTTATGGCACGTTACTAAAATTTGACTGTCTTTCTTAATGTTACTTCATTGTTCTTTATGTCTGATTTTTTTGATTTAACACAATTATTTGCTTGAACACATAGTATGTTGTTTTTATTTTGTAGGCCTATATTGTTAGAAGTGAACCTTCTGTTTTTATTTTTCAGCCCTTTTATCCGAAGCAGATGCCAGTGCTGTTCCAAGTGCATAGGATTCTCTGTCCTTTGATGTCATTTTTCAATGCTGGTAGGTCAATAGCCAGTTTTAATAAGGTGAATTTTGTAAGGAAATGAATATGAGTTGTAGTAAAAGATAATCCATTTTGCATCTTTTGTTTTCCGAACAGGAAGCAGTGTGCTTGCTTTTGGCAGTCTTGAGTCTTTGCTGCCCTTCCATTTCACAAACTGTGATCAATGGAGTCCTCCATTCTGATGTACTGCTACCTTTTGTTTTTACTAAAAATGGGAATTCAATAGACCTAAAGTTCACCAGAGTAATCTGGAAAAAAAATAATAAGGAGCTGGTGAGATATGAATATGAGAAAATGGAAGTGGCCAAAAGGGGGGAGCTGTCTGAAGCGGGGCTGTTGCATGGTAACGCCTCCCTCGTCCTTCTGCAGCTCCGTATTGAAGATGAAGGGGACTACGAAAGTGAAGTGAACTATGCTTCGGAGCACTACAAGAAAAACTTAAGGCTCAATGTTATAGGTAATGAACCACTGTCTACTTTGTCACATAAATACAAGCTCATTATTAAATAAATAAGAAAACTGTCATGATTGTCAATATCTAGGAGGCTAGTCCAGTGGTAAACATCCTAAAGACATCTGTTTCTCCAAGGTTCTTGCTATGAGACATCTGAAAACTCGATATGCCTCATGTGACGTCAGAGCGATGGGCATAGCAGTTGTAAGCCAGAAGATCATAGCAATGCAGAGATTGTACAAATGATCCTTGAGTAGGAAGTTGTGCTGCATTACGATGGGCTGAGATCTCCAAACCACTGTATTTCACGCCATGTCTCTGATACAAACTTTGCCAAAACCAGGAAGAGTTTTGGGGGAACCAGCAAATTAGTGAAGCTTAAAAAAAATAAAAAGAACAATTAGCAAACAAGCGGTACTTCAGGTACAGAGCTTAGCTTGAAACTGCTACAATCACATGCAAATAACCAAAACCAAGATAACCAAAACCACAATGGAATTTGACCAGGAAACCAGCACTGGCCTGGAACACTTTCCAAAGCCCCTACTTCCCTTTATTATCCCATCCTAGCCACTATGTGATTGCATAATACATCATGGGGTGCAGAGTCACTTTCCTGCTCTGTTCTCCAAGTAGGCTTTGACCTAAATGGCTTAATAAACTAAAACAAAACCATCTTTATCACAGACAGCAGTCATGCAAATTTAAAAATATAAAGCATGACCAGCGCAGATTATATCAGGCCATGACAGTGTCCCTCTAGAAGGGTACAAGGCAAGGCATACAGCAAATGGTAGGAAACACTGAACCTCCTTTTAAAGATGAGGGGAGGCTGCAAAAAGTTATCAGGAAGGGTGTGGAATGGGATTGAGTGCCCCTCTAGGTCAAGATGTACGTGAAGTTACCTAAAAATCCTGGACCTTTTAGGGAGTACAGAAGGTTCAGGATGCATTAATTACCCAAGACTTTAATTGATCCAACCATCTTCATTTATTATTCTTTTCCTAAAGTTTTTAGAAATGTTATTATTTATGTCTTTTCCAGGATTTTGTTTTTACCCTGTAGAATTAGTTTTATTTTGATCTCTTCAGTTAAAAATGTATTTGTGTTAATTCACCACCACCATTTTGTTTTTGCATAAGCGGTGCCATATTCTGAGTTTGACGATTTGTAACAATCAAATATCACCAAGTTGAGCTATTAAAACACCAAGGTTAAATTCTAGAATGCTCCAAAAAAACTATACCCTTTTAATTTACAGTGTAACAAAAGCAAATGTATTTAGAATTTAGATTTGAATAATAAACAAGTACAGGTACTGGAACACAGGCAAGGGGGTGCCCAGGCTGTCATCTCAAGTCAGGTCAGTTCTGCACTTAATAGATAAAATAATAATTTTTGCCTTTCAGCTTCTCCAAAAGTCTCTGTGAAGTCTCTGGTGGTGATAAATGTGATGAGCGTACTGGAGTGTCATGTGGACAACTTCTATCCAAGTGAGATCTCCATAGAGTGGCTTAAAGCTTCCCATCCTCTTCCTTCTCAAGTTAAACCACAGCCGAAGCGCAATCCTGATGGCACCTTCAGCATGGTGAGCCGTTATCACTACACCCCGACTCATGCAGATAGTGGTGTGGCCTTCAGCTGCAGAGTGAAGCAGGAATGTCAGGAGAGGCCACTGGAGGAGACCTTTTATCTGCAATTCCGCAGTAAGTCCAAGACATAAAGCCAACTTTACTGCTTGAACTCGTCTACCTGTTGTTTATTAAATTTGCACATCTTGCAGGGTGCCGACAGCCATGATGATATCTCTGTACCTTCACATTTTTTCAGAATGGTTCAGCTAGAACTTGCTGTTATGCGTGTTAATATTGGAAATGTCACAATCATGGCCGGCTCTACCATTTAGGCAAACAAGGCTTTTGCCAAAGGAAGCAAACTTGGGTCAGGGCATTTTTTTTAAACAATACAAACTTGCGAATATTCCGACTCAATACGTTATGTTGTTTTATATTATTTTTGTGTACTAGTGATGTGTGTTGTTATCATCTGATGACCTATTCATGGTCATAGAAATCCCAGGAAGCACCGTATTCAGCTTCTGTACATTTCTTTATTTGCTTCTGGTGCTGCTTTGTAGTTTTAGATTTATTTTCATGGGTGCTGGTTTGTCATAAATGGGAGAAGAGAGAGTGCATTTAAAACACAGATAATAATTCAATGATAACACCAATAACGGCAATAATAATAATAATAATCCTCAAACTGGCATAGTCAGAGGGCACACAGATGCACCAAAATAAAATTAAATGATCCAGACAGCAATAGCCCTACAGTTCTTGAATGCATTGCTAAAGACTGATTTCATTAGAAGTATAAGCATCTCTCAAATGGGCTTACGGTAAAACTTGCGTTAAAACTCCTCATTGTTCATCATCATCTATGACATGCGCTCTTGGCACAGTAAAAAAGAAGTTCACCATAGCCCGTGTCTCTGACTGGAATAACTCTCTGAAGTTGTACACTGATTGGATAGTTAAATTGGCCTTTTCTGTATATGTGAGAATATAGTAAATAGGAATTATGGGTAAATGTTTAAAGGTAATCATGTCTTATTTAAATAGATTTTTGTGATTATGTTAAGTTTCTCAGTTACTTTCATAAATTTAAATGAATTGATTATGTTATGGAACTGCCTTTGTAAGATTAGAACTAGATGATCTCCATCATTGTAAGGTCCCTTTTTTTGGCTGGTGGTTTAAATAGAGACCTACAGGCCTGAAATACGACGTGAATGATACTTTTACTTGGAGAAATGTTAAATGCAAAAATTAAATAAAGCCTGCTAGTACAGCTCAGTTCCTACGTAGTGTCTGAAATGGCATGTCTCCCCTGAAGACCATGTTTTTCTGAGACAGTTTTGTAAATATAAGTAATCAAACATCCCCCTCGATATTCTCAAATTATAAATTCGCTTTCTCGTATCCAGACCCTCCATATTTGACTCTCCGCACTCCTGGCTCTTCTCTTTTGTCTCCAGGTTTCTTTGTACCTGTCTGGCAGTGATAATTCCACTCAGAGCCACAGGGGTGGCAAGGGCACCTTTTATTGCTTTGTCTAGGGCTGTTACAGCCGGCCCAGGTAACAGCGGAAATGTGATTAATTACTATCAAATTATAGCTTGATTATTCCAAATATTGGGGGTTTGAGATGTTACTGAATGAATGAATCTCAATGGCAGTGTTCATGAAGGCTCTTGACAAACCAGCTGCAAGCTTGCCTGATAGCACCATCTACTGGTTAAAATGTGTACTGCTACCTTCACAAATGGCGCATCCTGCTGTAAAGGTTAATGCTTTAAGGAAAAACTCTGTGGCGCTGCCATTGTATGCGATTTTGTGACAGATGCTATAACAAATTGAGTCATTTCTTCCAAATTTGGTTTGTATAAACATGATCCTTGCAAATTAATAATTGTCATCTTTATGAAGTCTATTGAATGAAAGATATAATGCAAAGCTAAACAAATAATTGTTTTGTAAATGACAGTTCACTATGCCTTCCCTTGAATAGTATTATATATAATATTGATGCCTTGAAGCTGATTTTATTTTTCAACAGAGCGAGCTTCTGTGAAGTTGACATCCATCAATTTGCCGCAGAGTCAGAAGCTGATCTCTTGTGTTGCTGAAGATTTCTTTCCAGCAGATGCCAAAGTGATGTGGAAGAAAAATGGACATCCCATCAACAGTACAGAACAAGGGAAGGATGGCAACTTCAGAAGAAGAATATACCATAAGCTAGGAGCTACCGAGATGGAAACTGAGTACACGTGTGAAGTGAGTCAGGAGGGATTCAATAACTCACTGAGAGAGAACAGATTCACACAGGAAGGTAAAGAAACCACACTGTATGGGCTGAGCCATGAAGATGGTGTGAAAAATTATCAGCAGCACAGTGAGTTCTCTGGGTGCCATTTGATGAGATGAGATCATTTAATAAGATAAAACCCATTAGATTGATTAGCATTTTTTATATTGTACCCAGACAATTTATACAGTCGTGGCCAAAAGTTTTGAGAATTGATACAAGTGTTGGTTTTCACAAATTTAGCTGATTCAGTGTTTTTAGATCTACTTGTCGGATATTTCAGGTTTCCATCCAATGAGTTTTTGCGAAAAAATATTTAGCGCTTCAAATTTTTGTACCGATATAGCTGATGGAAATGCTAATTATTGATAAAATGTTGTACATGTAGACATAATATTTTTCCATTTAACTTTAGCGCATAAATTCCATATCGATACTTCAGATGTCGCAAAAACTACATTGGAAACACTTTTTGTCGGAAAAAAGGGCTTTAGCGCAAATAAATGTGTCACATTTTCATCACGTGCAATCAAAACGAGAATGGCGGAGCGGTTCTCATGGTCTGATGAAGAGAGGTTTTTTTTGATTAAACGTCGTTATTTTGTATTAATTCAAATTTCAGTTTTAATTAAAAACCTTAAGGGAAGCAGGTTAATTCAGTTGATATCGCACTGAGAAGGGATGTTGAAAGGTAGGCTCACCTGTACTGATCTGATGCTGCAAACACAGCTGCATCATGGGCACTTCCAGGAGTGCCAACGCAAATGTCTTGTATCATGCACCTGTCATGAACAAGGGCCTGGAGAACAATAGATGGCCACCCTTTGCGATTAATGTAATCGCAGTAGCCTTCCGTCGGGGGAAGAATAGGCACATGCATGCCATCCAGCGCACCGTAAATCTGTGGCACAAGATGCACCAAGGTTTGCGGTATGCAATTTCATTGGCCTCCGCTACAGTCGGAAGTCTGATATAACGCCGCATTAATTTTTCTTTAATAGCGGTGCACACAGCATATACACATCGATGGACGGTAGTTTTACTAACCCCGAAAGTTTCTCCAACTACTCTATACTCGGCGCAGGTTGCCAGCTTGTAAAGGGCGATGGCAATCCACTTTTGGGTTGGAACCGGTGGTCGGTGGCAACCTGTGATGGGCGCAACATCAGGACTGATGAATCCACACAACATCTCAAACGTCGGCCGTGTCATTCTAAAATGTTGCAGCCAGAGATTTTCTGTGAAGTGTCTCTCCACCACCTCCTCCCAGAAGGTCTTATTCCGTCGTCTCTCCCATACCCGTGGGTTTCGTCGCACTGGGGTACTTTCTTCGAGCTCTAGGGCTATCAGACAAGTAACTGCTTCATTCTGCTGTCGTCTTCGGATATTATGTACAATTCCAATTATTTGTGAAACTGAAATAACAGTAAGCTGGCAAATTTCAAAAAACTGTCTGAATAATCTCTCCATTTCTTTGTTCTTTGTTTAGTGGAGGGGGTGTAACGTGGAAAACAAAAGGTAGATAATTTGCGACATACACAAAATTATGTATGGAAACGGCTTAAGGGCAGATTTTTTTCGCGATACAACAAAAGTTATGCGACAGTTCGTTTTGGGGGGGTGACGTCATCACGCACACCATTTTATTGATAAAAAGCCAGTTTGATGGAAACAGGCTGGAGACAGCAAATTTCGCACATTTTTTTTTACGTATATTCTGTTTGTCGATAACAAAACGTCGCAAAAAACTGGATGGAAACTTATGTTACACCTAAGTAGAATTACAAGCATTTCATAAGTTTCAAAGGCTTTTATTGACAATTACATTAAGTTTATGCAAAGAGTCCATATTTGCAGTGTTGGCCCAAGACCTCTGCAATTCACCCTGGCAAGCTATCAATCATCTTCTGGGCCAGTCCTGACTGATGGCAGCTGCCCATTCTTGCATAATCAATGCTTGGAGTTTGTCAGAATTGGTGGGTTTTTGTTTGTCCACCTACCTCTTGAGGATTGACCTTAAGTTCTCATTGGGATTAAGGTCTGGGGAGTTTCCTGGCCATGGACCCTAAATTTCAATGTTTTGTTCCCCGAGCCACTTAGTTCTCACTTTTGCCTTATGGTCCGGTGCCCCATCATGCTGGAATAGGCATTGTTTGACACTCAACTGTTACATTTACATTTACATTTACATCATTTAGCAGACGCTCTTATCCAGAGCGACTTACAACAGTGCTTAGTAGTCTACGACTGTTCTTCAGTCTTTAAGGCTAGGATTAAATCAACTGTCATTAAACAAGTTACCGCTGACCAAGTTGTATACAAAACCCTGCTAGAAGAAAATAGTAAGTTAGTACAAATTTTTTTTTTGAAAAAAAAAAGGGTAGAAAAAAAAAGTATGGGGACTTTAGTCCAAGTGCTGTTGAAAGAAGTGTGTCTTCAGGCGACGTTTGAAGACAGTGAGGGTCTCCACTGTTCGTACAGCAAGAGGAAGTTCGTTCCACCACTGAGGAGCCAACACTGCAAAGAGTCTTGATGCATGTCGTTCTCTTCTTTTAAGTAAGGGTGGTTCGAGACGTGCAGTGCTTGATGTTCTGAGACAGCGAGAAGTGACACGCTGCTTGACCAGTGCTGATATGTAAGGTGGTGCAGCTCCAGTTTTGGCCTTAAAGGCAAGTGTTAGGGTTTTGAACCTGATGCGGGCAGCCACAGGGAGCCAGTGCAGGTTCCGCAGCAAACAGGAGGTTCTTAGATGGTTGGGAGAAGTTGCTGTCAGAGGATGTTTTGGCCCCATTCTTTATTCATGGCTGTGTTCTTAGGCCAAATTGTGAGTGAGCCCTGCACTCCCTTGACTGACATGAATGGTCTCAGGATGCTTTACAATCGGAAAGGGGATTCATCAGAGAAAAATGACTTTCCCCCAGCAGTCCAATCCCAGAGTATCAGTCGGTCCCTGATGTTTTTCTTGGCTTCTTTGCTGCCCTTCTTGACACCAACCAGGCCATCCTCCAAACGTCTTCGCCTCACTCACACCTGCCTGCTGCCATTCCTGAGCGAGCTCTGCCCTGATGGTGCCTGTAGCTGAATCAACTTTAGGTGAAGGTCCTGGCGCTTGATGGACTTTCTTGGGCGCCCTGAAGCTTTCTTCATCTCTCTGTTGTAACTCAATCAGCATGACAGAGTGATCTCCAGCCTTGTCCTCGTCAATACGCTCACCTGTTAACGAGAGGATCACTGAAATGACTTCAGCAGGTCCTTTTGTGGCAGGGCTGACATGCAGTGATTTTGTGGGATTAAGTTCATTTTCATGGCAAAGAGGGACTTTGCAATTAATTTCAGTTCATCTGATCACTCTTCATAACATTCTGGCGTAGATGTAAATTGCCATCATAAAAACTGATACAGCAAACCTTATGAGAATTAACATTTGTGTCATTCTCAAAACTTTTGGCCACGACTGTAGTGCATTCACTAGAACAAATGAAACAAATGAAATGTCCTGTTGGCATGTGGGCCCCAGCAGATGGATAATTTTTCTTTTTTTTAACCCCATGAAAAAAGGAGAATGCTTAAACCAATCGTTATTCATTGTCTTTACTTCATTTCTTCTTGTTAACAGATGTGTGTGGATGTACAACGCAGACAATTGTCCTGACAGTGATTGGGGTCCTGTTTGCTGAAATTGTCCTGGGGCTGTTGTGCTACTTTATTTACGTAAAGAAGAGTAAGTATTTTATCATTTTAGAATTATCATTTCATTGAGATGGAGCTGCAGCTATCATATCATGTAATTTGTTTCTCTTCCCATGGATAGGACTCTAGTTATTAGCCATCCTCACTGAGCTTGTAGAACACAAACTCAGGTCTTTCCTCTGTGTAATGTGCAGAAATTTGCTGCCTTAGTCGGTCGACCAAAGAAGATCTCCTTTGGTTCAAGTGACTAATCGGTCTGATTGCGAGGCTCTCTCTTTCTCTGCAGCAGATTAATTACACTTGAGGTTTGTTAAAACTGCAGGAAATTAATTTGTCATTGACTTTTTTTCATTGTCTTGTATTAAAACATAATTACAAAGCCAGTGTTTATACTACATCCTCCAGCACAGTTTCACATTTGTATCACAGTCTGGTCTCTTTTTCTGACAGCCAATAATGTTTGGCTGGTGCTGTATGAATGTTTTCCAGGTATGACGAGTTTCAGCATACATCTGGGAGACTTGACACGTGGATTATGCAACACGAGTATCGTGAGATGTTTTTGTGGATGTTTTGATATCGTTTGCTGTTATCAAGTGTTGGTCTCCATAGACACCCATTCTATCAGGAACTTTCTTATCTCCATTCTCCATGAAAACATGAGATTAAAAATTTTTCTCGGCCATCTTTACAAACCTCATGGGGTAATTAACATATCATTTTTGAATGTGGAGTATTCCTTTAACAACTTGACCCATTTTACTTTTTCTGCATTCAGACTTAAACTGCAAAGGTTTGACTAAAACTTCAAGTGGATCCCCAGAACAGACGCCATGTTTAACATCAGGGATAAGTAACATATCATTCTGCTAAAATCCAAGTTGATCACTTTTGTTTAAAAAGGTGAAGTGAGGTATAAAGGAGGCCATACCAACACAGCGAGACCATTAGGAGAGAACTCTAAAACATCTTGAAGAGACCACAAAAAAAGCAACCATCAAAATATACACTCCTCATCAGACTCCATTAAACCAGCTGAGTTTTGAGATGTCTCGTAAATTAAGTATGATTTTTACCGTTTCGATACTTGGACTTTTGAGAACAGATGTCCAGTATGGTCTCTAAATTGATGAAATATAGACTGACTATCCAGCTAGTAATTATTTAATCAGTTGTCCTTTCTTACAGAGGCATCTGTCTCATTTTTCTTCTTGCAAATTCATTAAAAATACCATGGAAGTTGAAGTAACTAGTCAGTTGACTCTCCATAGCCACCACAGAGAGACTTCAAACATCTAGTTGGTTTAATTTTCATGAGAGCTCTCCCCTGAGCTTAGAACCTCTGGGCCTGGGGTCTGTATGTCTATTCAGTGATCCATGTTAACTAGTGTCCCTCTCTGTGCAGTTTCCAGTGGACTGTTCTTGATGAAACATCCTGCTACTGACCTGGGTGGACATTGGTAGTCAAGTGATAGAGAGTCGTATTCATTTTTTCTTGCATTTTGATTCAATTTAAACCCATCTTGGTTACGTAGTTAACACTTTTGTGATTGGTTATCCTTAGCTGATAGTGTCTGTCTTTCTAATTTGAATGTCACCAGTAATTTATTTCTTCTGGAGCATCATCAAGATGTTAAGTTTTCATCATTAAAGCTCTTGTAAGTCACAGTCACTAAGAGCTCTTGCCCAGTATTTTTATGCATATTTTAATTGTTGAGGAGAGGTTAATTACTTAATTTGTATCACTGAACACATCTGAGAATCACTGTGAGCCAACTCTATTTCCATCCATCAATCCATTTTCTGATTACTGTTTTCTCTTTCATAACCCAGTACCATCAAGCAAAATTGAGAAAGCGGCTCTGGACTGAATGGCAGATCATTACAGAGCACAATCATGTAGTCCTGCAAACTGAGTCACTTTATAGTTCACACGTCTTTGGAGAAAAACTCAACAAACAGCTGCTGAAAGCCCTAAATGTGTTCCTGCAGAATATGCAACTGGCAGGGGCTGGACGGGGTTTAAACGCAGAACCTTAATCGTCTATCACTGTTAGAGTTTAATTTGTAAATTATGAGGTGCTACAGCTCATAGTGACTGCCAAGGGCTGACAATGGTAATTTAAACACCAGAAAGCACAGCACTGTTAGCACTGAATTATATTATTGACCTCATACATTTATGAAATCAGTACTTGAGTAGGAGTTTCCACTCTTCTCGACCTCGTTTAATGTGTCTTCATCCCTGTTGCCTTGCTCCAATTTGTTTTACCTTCCAGCCTCCATCTCAGCATCCATACTCAATGCACCAGAACCAGATTATTTGGTATTGTTAATACCCTTATTTATTTCATTTTTAAAAGTTTTAACTTGTTTTTTCATCATTTGAATTTTCTGTTATTATGTTGTTTACATCACTGCATTGCCTTTTTGTGTATGCGTTTCTCATCATTATGTTGCCGCTTTGATTATTGTTCGGTTTGCTAGCAATGGCATTTTGTGTGGTCTTCTAATGAACAATCCGAAGCTAGGACACTGACCGGTGTGCATTGCCATCTGAAATAGGATTGGCGTGATGACGCCATCAGCAACAGACATACTAACCATAAACATCCATTAGAAAAACCATTTAAAATGCCACTGCTTGCATACCAACCAATAATCAAAATGACAACCTAAAATTAAACTAACAAATAAATGAAGAATAACCTTATGTGCTCAAATGTGCTCATGACAGAAACTGTATCATGAGGATTCAGATGATGATAATGGTAAATGGATGGGAAATTTAGATAGATAGATAGATAGATAGATAGATAGATAGATAGATAGATAGATAGATAGATAGATAGATAGATAGATAGATAGATAGATAGATAGATAGATAGATAGATAGATAGATAGATAGATAGATAGATACTTTATTAATCCCAATGGGAAATTCACATTCTTCAGCAGCAGCATACTGATACAATAAATAATATTAAATTAAAGAATGATAATAATACAGGTGAAAAAAACAGACAATAACTATGTATAATGTTAAATATTAATGTTTACCCCCCCTGGTGGAATTAAAGAGTCGCATAGTTTGGGGGAGGAACGATCTCCTCAATCTGTCTGTGGAGCAGGACAGTGACAGCAGTCTGTCGCTGAAGCTGCTCTTCTGTCTGGAGATGACATTATTTAGTGGATGCAGTGGATTCTCCATAATTGATAGGAGCCTGCTGAGCGCCCTTCGCTCTGCCACAGATGTTAAACTGTCCAGCTCCATGCCAACAATAGAGCCTGAGTAAATGCTGAAGATGTATCAAGGACATTACCAAGATAATCTCTTTATGTATTTCCTGTAGGAAACTGAAAACAAGAACGAGGGAACGCTGACGAAGAACAATAGGGAGCAGGATAGTGCAGAATCTTTCTCACAGTCAAGCAATCCACTGCCGAAGCATTCTGGAGCTGACCATGATGAGAAGTCATGTGCAGAACCTTTTTCACAGTCAAGCAATCCACTGCCGGAGCATTCTGGAGCTGCCCATGACGAGACGTTTGAGAAAAGCTAAATCACAATAATCAGTAGGTTAATTTTAGGCCCGGGATGAAGTCTTTGTGAGGTCATTATAGGTTTGTACAGGTCAATGTATCAATTAGGGTGGACATACTTAAGCTACTCAATTTTAGCCCAACTTACAAGCTCAGTACTATATCATGAGAAAATCACTGACAGTCATAAAGTCGCTACTTGCAAAGTATGTGGTAATTTACAATCCAATCCAAATGGTTTATAATCCTTCATTTTTTTTAATGACCTGCTAAAAACATCTGGGCACTGCCAAAGTGAGTTCATCAGGTGTGAAAGATCATATAAGCAGAATCTGCATTTTAGTGCCTATTGACCAGTCAGGAAGCGAATCCATGTTTATGGTATTGCAAGTATGACTGCAAGACATTTGTAGATGAATGTGAAAAAAAAATATTTAGTGGAAAGAGAACCACCGACTCGATATCATGATCAGGTCTTGACAGAAGGCATTTTAAGAAATATTGCCCAGCAGCTACTATATAAACTCCAGGTAGCATTGCATGATTCAACTTTTAACAGATTAGCATAATTTTTGTATTTTTCTTCTTTCCATTCCAAATTGCATCAGAGAAACTTCCACTTTCCACTCTGAATCCATTCTTCACATTCTCAAATCGTGAGGGTATGAGACCCTGAGAAATAGTAAGAGTAAAAGATTTATTACTATTTACAAGGTGTTTCCATGTTCTTGGTGGAAGAAAAAACTGCAAAGTATCTTTACAGATAAAGTGGAAACAAAAAAAGATGCTCCTGTCACACCCAGAGCAACAACTTAAAACAATGGAATGAGACAATCCTACACCGCAGCTTCATGGCACAATCGATGTGTGCCCCAAGATTGAAGCTCTGTGAGTGTAATTGTAAATATATTTTTACATATTGCTAATTTGTGGCCATTTGCTGTATTTTGGTTGTGGTTATCTTTCCATCTGTGGTTAGCACTGTTGCCTAACAGCACAGATCACATTTTTTACTGTAATAATCAGTCAAGCATTACTTGAAGATGCTTCCCTACCCCTCTTGGGCACGTAAAAGACCATTACTCATTTATAATCCACTCTAAGGCAGTTTATTTCCTTATTCTCCATTTACTTCATTGCATTTCACAGGGTTCAGCCATTCAGGGCAACTGGGCAACAGACATCTTGGCAAAAAGACAACTTGGCGACATCCTTTACCAGTTAGGTAATAGTTAGGTTCAAAGAAATTTTTTAATGATATTTAAATGACAATGTAGGGCACCGGAGAATCCTCAGAATCACCTGCTTTATGAGAGTCCCAATACGTTGAGAGTAAAGATATTCCTTAAGCCGTACTTGCAGGTCACCTTTTGTATTCTCAATAACGTTATCATACGTTTACAATCAATACAATTTATATAAAGAATTGGCAATTTTGGTTGCAGAAGATAATGTAAGATAGAGTTTGTTCCATCTGCAGAATAAAGTTCGTTCATCAATTATATAAATTTATTTTCAACATTTTAAATCACGTTGTCATTTAAATATAATTATATTAAATATAACTATTACCTAACTAGTAAAGGATGTCGCTAAGTTGTATTTCGCCAAGTTGTTTCTTCGCCGAATTGTCTTTCGCCAAGTTGTCTTTTCACCCAGTTGCCACCGAACCAAGTTCAGCGAAGGTCCAGAACATTTCCACAAACTCACAACAAAGTCAACTCCGTCCTGTTCGCCTGTCACGACTGTTACTGCTTGGTACAGCGCCGACTCTGTTAGGCAGCATGCTATTGGCTGTCACAAAAAGAGGCGTGCGTGACTGTGATGAAAGAGCGGCATTCGGCTGGTAAAGCAGATATGCCCATCAATTTTTTTATGACATGGTCTGGTGACGAGATCAGTGACTGCGGTTGGCAAATCTAACATACCCCACGACTAGAAGTCTCATAATGTAACAGCAGTTTTAGTCAGACATGCAAGTGAAAATTTCACTCTGCTACTGCTACTACTAAAAGAATGAAAAAATAAATAAATCAGGTTAAGTAAATGGAATGTTTACTGAACCAATTTTGTTCTAATGTTTTTGATTGTAACGTGTTCCTGATTTAATAGCAACTTAGTGATCCAATTGTGAGATATACATGACATAAACCCGCAGCTCGACACAAAGGCCTGGCAACAATGCCACAAATTATCAAACAGTGTTATATTTGCCTGTAATTTATAAATCTGGCACTAATTTGAAAGTTTCAAAATTGTGACGCCATTTCAATATTTTCTTTGATTCTATGTATAGAAAACTCAAATTGAGCACTAATTGGATTGATTTCAGACATTTCAAGAGTTATAATCTGTTGGCCTTCAATGTGTAGAATGAGGAACTTTGTGCCTTTTTTCTTCAGTTGGACAGAGAGGTCCATTAACATTGGGATTAACCCCCAGTATTATTAATCCATTATTCTACCGTAACAGCAGATTTATTAGGGAATATACGAATGTAACCAAATAACAAACCATAATTAAATATTCTGATCTGAGTGAAGAGGGTCATGTTAATATTTAATAACAGATGAACTAAACCTACTTGAAAATGAGCAAATATCTTTCTTGTATTAATTTAAGAATACCAGTCCACCTGACGCATCTGATATTGATGACCCCTTTTTGTGATAAAATTGTTTGAAGGCTCCATTAGCTTCATCATTTTCCTTCTTCACCCTTTGCATCAATCAGAAAGCCACCATTCCTTTCTGCCATTAATCAATTCCAACTTCTTAGTTCATTCACAACCAGTTTTAGTAAACATTTCACTTTATTTTAAAGTAAGTCCTCATATTTGTTCTGACTTATCTGGAGACTGCAGACTTCACTGCCCGTTAGAGAAGAACACTTTCAGTTGAAATGGCGCGTCTCATTTCTTTTTGACGTAAGAACGTTGCTCTTTGGTGCCTCTGTGTGGTCCAACTTAGCTTTACACCTTCTCTTAATTTTTTATTCAATGTATTCTTTAAAAGGCCTTTCACTGCCATTAACATTTATGACAAAATGTATGCATTTCTATCCAGGGTCCATCATTTTTCATATTTTATTGGACAGAATTGTTATCCCATGGTAATATTTACTGTTACTTTAAGTGTTGTAGGTGTTCATTTTTTAAGAAGTATTTAATTTTATTGCCAATGCTTATAGCAGTGCTAAATATGGTATTTTAATATTAATTTTTACATATACATTTTCCCAAAGTGTTCTCCATTGATGAACTGCCTAGTACAGTATATTCTTGTGATACGTTGATATTGTTAATTGTATTTACCAGTCAGCTGCTGTTTAATTACAGACATTTTATTGTTAGCAGATTCACATTTTATCACTATGTTATTAGTTTGGTACCTACTTGTTTTCTTTTACCTTCTGACCATTTTATACTGTCAGGGATCCAGAATCCCTTACTATTTTGTGATGTCAATGAAAGCCCACATAAGGGGTATTATCAGGGCAGCCATTTAGATAATGCTGTGTAAGCGGACCTACAAGTATGATGGTTACTGTTATCGTAGTTGTGTTAGGTGTTTACTTTGTTGTTCTTATTGTTCTGTTCTCAGTGGGAAACAGATGATTTTATATAAAAGGACCAGGAGAATGAGATGTGGTCAAAAGGTACGTGCCAGAGTCGAAAACCAGAAAATCAAAACGATCTTCCACCAATTCTAAACTCTAACCGGAAAATTAAAGTACAGGGGGTCCTCGGGTTATGACACAGTTCCATTCCTACAACAGTGATATAACCCCAATTTTGGTGTAAGTCGAAACAAACCCTAGCCTAAGTCACTTACCTATCCTAACACATTTGCAAAATTATAATCTAGAACATAAAAACACAAGTAATCCACAGAAAAAGGAAAAGGACATAAATATACTGTACTGTACACTGTACTGTAGTAACAGAAAAAAATGAGTGTAAAAAAAAATCCTTACTTTTATTCCTTCTCCCGTCTCAATTTTCCTTAAGTTTTTATGGGAGTGAGCGTTGTAAACTCGAAACGTCGTATGTCGAGACGTTGTAACCCGAGGACCCCCTGTATGTAAAACAAGCAGAGATTCAGTAATCAAAAAGCCTTTAAACAAAAATAACCACACGTAATGCTCTTTGAATCCAGATCTTGGATGGAGAGGGATCTCCTGTAGCGATCTAAACACCATCACGTTGGTGACATCCGCTATCACAATCTCCTGGTGGCTGAGTGGGAGTGTTATCATAGTAGCGGGAATGTTATTCTCTAAAGAAATTAATGATATTAACATAACAGATAAGGTGTCAAGGAAAAACATGAAAAAATATTAAACTTTGAAAAGATAATGGTTTTAATGGTAAATTTGAATTCTTAGGTGTTTATGTGTAAAAAAAAATTGGGAGTGGTCTCCCCTAGACTTTCTCGTATACTCCGATATGGGGATGGATATTTGAGGAGTAAACTTTAAGACAATGATTGTATTTTTATATTATGTACATTAAAGAGCCATCAACAACAAATCAAATCCAATTAATAATATATTGAACAATTATAAGAAAAGTAACTAGCTGTGTAAGTCTGTGCTGTAAAAAGCTCGGGCTCCTAGAAACTATTGAAATAATCAGAAAAAAAATTGAAATGCAGAGTCGCCGGTTTTGTTTTGCGGACGTGCTCGCCCCCCTTGTCTATCAGTGGCTAAGCGAGTTTCTCTCTTTCCTCAGCTATTTCACTTTGGCGACAGAGTCGCTTTCTTTTAGCTTCATGCTGTAGCCTTGTACTTCTTTCGACTCGTTAACTTTGGACCGCCTTGCTGGGTCTTTGAGCTTCATACTGTAGCCTCTCACTTCTGAGCCGACTCTCACTTCTGGGCCAGATAGACAGACACACACACTTCCACGTGTAGAGGTTTATATATAAGTAGTGAAATACATCGACTTTTCAGCTGCATTAATAAAAAGTACCATTTCCAGTTAGCGTAAATAGCTCAAAAGTTGTTAGAAATCTATGTTTTGTACCTAGTACTTTTATGCAACATTTGACATAAGTGAAAGTGTACGCAGGTTATTGTGTTTACATAAACACACACAGAATTCCAAAAAGTTTTGGAGTCAGGGAGGTCTACTATGTCGAGATTCAACAAAATCTCGAATTCAAATTTTTGGATGATTTCAATACTTTCCCTATACTTAATATACAAAAAAATAAAAAAAAAACAATGTAAACAGTTTAAAGAAAAGAGGCCAATCATAACATTTATGTCCATGAGCAGAACAGATGCAGGTAAGCTAAGAGGAGTTTCTAAGGCGTCATCAGACAGATGGAGTGAGAAACTAGAATTGAAACCAAACCGCTGGTGCAACCAAGCTGAGTTGAAGACAGAAAACAAAACAAAGTCAAAAATCCTAACCAATGTATTATAATGAGAAAGGTTAAATTCTTGAGACTTCCCATTTTGTACTTAAAGGTTCAGACGTAAAGCACAATGCACAACACTCCCAAACAGTTAAAAACATCAGAACACATGACCAGCAATGGGTGCCATCGCCAAAACAGCAGAGCAGCGATATACCGTGTGACAAAACGGAGACAGTCATGCCAAGCAACAAATAGGAAATGAGCGACACAGTGAATGTCACTGGTATCGTGTGCTATTTCCTTTCATTTTTGTTGTTTTCCTCGAGCTCCGACTACATGCTGTACATGAAATATGGGGCTTTGGACCCCGAGGATTACGATTTTCAAATCCATTTCTTACATTATGAAATGACAAAGTTTAGTTTTAATAATGTCTTATCACAACATCATATTATTTATAGTAAAGCATTGACTGTTACCATGGTGGTCCTTCCCTGAATTACCTGGGAATATGCAATGTGTGACGTCATTCAGAATGCTGGTATGAAGATCAGCAGTTTCAGTTCTGGAGTATCTGATATTAGGATTCCCATGTTGATGTGCGTTGCATTTTTTTGATTTGTCTGTTCCTACTAGCATATGAATATTTTTCTAGTATGTTTAACATTTTAAACTTGATGACTGGTCAGCTGTCTCTTCTGGTTTCGACTCTTGCCTGTTTTCTCAGCTATGTCTCATCTCCTGATCCTTTATCATCAAAGTCTTTTACTCAAAGTCTCATCTTGAGTCAGTACAGTCACAAACATTATAAAAAACAGTTTGAAAAAAATTGTATTTCTGTGTAGAAATTACACAAGACATTTCCTTGATGTTTCTAACAATGGTTAGTTTGTCAGCATTTATGATGATTTTGTCAGATCATTTCACATGCCTTGAATCTGTTTTTTTTAGTCTGTGTCAGTTCATTTTTGTACATTCCAATCTCAGTGTATTTTGAGCACCTTTTACTTTGTGCCCTTTTGTTTTTTCATTCTTTAACACAGTTAGATTTCTTTCAGTACCGTAGTGTTTAAAATTATTGCTAAGCTTTATTTTAAGTAGATACCAAGTGTCAGACAGTTGTTAAAGAACATGATTGGTGGAAACTCAGGCATAGCGTGGATCAATGTACAGAGAAATGACTAGACAGTATGCCAAAACTAAAGTATTTACCCAAACTCACTACTGAAGATCAAAACCCTGAACATCTTCATTCTTAAGTGAAATATTTGTTGGTTTATTTAGTAGCACAGACCCATTGTTATTTGTTAAAGTTTGGATGCTAATTTGTGTGCAGCACCAACTTTTAATGTGGCAAATGCATGATGCCACATGCCACCGATTGTCAGAACCGTACAAGTAGCAGTAGGCATTGTTGCTGTAAACAGTATGGATACTCTCATACAAAAATGACAGAAAAACAATTAAAAACAAATAATTCAGCCCAAGAACAAATCAAACTTAATGAATTTGCAGTCTACATGAGGAGCTAGTTTAAAACAGGCAGGCACAGGTGGTAAAGCAAGTTCTTGCAAGCTCTGAAGAGTTCTGTTGCATATCTGTTGTAAAGCCAGTGAAGGGATCAGTTAGAGTTTTTGCAATGTGTGCTGTTTACTGTTTTTTATCTGTCAATGGGACTGAGGGATATATTTTGTAGAAATTTCTTTTCTTTATTTAAGTACCGGAGACCCGAGTTCACTTCCTGAGTCCTCCCTGCATGGAGTTTCCATGTTCTCCCCATGTCTGCATGGGTTTCCTCCGGGTGCTCCAGTTTCGTCCCACAGTCCAAAGACATGCAGGTTAGGTGCATTGGCGATTCTAAATTGTCCCTGGTGTGTGCTTGGTGTGTGTGTGTGCCCTGTGGTTGGCTGGCGCCCAGCCCGGGGTTTGTTTCCTGCCTTGCGCCCTGTGTTGGCTGGGATTGGCTCCAGCAGACCCCCGTGACCCTGTAGTCAGGATATAGCGGGTTGGATAATGGATGGATAGATATTTAAGTGCCTTCTGGTTATGGGATACTATTCCACTGTGCCTGATATCTCAGAGAATTATTATTTAATAATAGTTACATACTGTTATACCATACTATCATTAGTATATTAGAATTTGTATACTGTTATACTGTTAATACTATCAGAGTATTAAAGTAGCATTAATTTAGTAACATACCATTAACTATGTAATTGTTTATTACTATATTAATATTCACAGTAAATTTTTACTGTTACATTTTTAAAGTATTTTCTGACACAGAAGTGCCTGGTTTTTGATATCTTTGTACTTTTGTATTATTTGTATTACCAGTCTGAAATGGTCCGTACCAGCAGGAGCACATTGTTGTGTCGATTAAATATACATGTCAACTAGATTTGTACACTACATAATCATTAGTATAGTTTTATGTTAATGTGAGGTGTTACATTTTTTGGTTTGACTATTGCCTAATTTTGCTGCCTATGTTTATAAGATATTGATTCCTTATTGGGGTTGTTACTGCCATTGTCACTGTAAGATTGTTACTATTTCTAGTAAAGTTCATGTTTATTTCTCATTTCTGAATGCTTTTATATAAAGGTTCTAATGATTTCAAAACCTTGTTTTTATTCAGCCATTCAATTTTTTAATAAAACTCCTTGTATTTTTGTAACAGTACCACAACATATTTGGTTGCCTTTATATTACTGTTTTACACCTTAAATAACAGCTGAGCTCAAAAGACGTTTAGTAAAGATTCAAATCTTTCAAACAAAAGAGAGGAGTTCCTGTTTCCATGCTTTCTGATGATCGATGTTGTTTCAGTCGTCTACATCGGCGTGGCTTATTGGATTCACATTGCCTAAAGTCTCGTCTTTAAGTTGTGCTTGCAGTTATAATTAATGAATTAAAGTGATTTGTGTGAAAATTGATTTTGCACAGCAAATTTACAAAATAAATGACATTTTACTTCCAGCGAAATCCGCGGCATTGACACAAGAAGAAAGGCACTTCAGAAGTGTTTTCATGCGTTAATTTCATATGTGTCTGTCATTTCGTATTTAAGTAAAGATCTCTAGTGAAGAAAAATAAAATCACCTGACTCCTTTCGTGTCACATAATGGAGGAGTTTTGTTTGCACTGGTAAGAGTGGGCCCACTTTACCATTTAAGATGACCGTCTTGGTGATTAAATATCATAAAGATGCATCAGAAACAAAAATCCAACTCACATCTCTGTGGTACATATTACATTTAAAACCTCATCTGCACATCTGCTGTAATCAAGAAACAGGAAAGTGCCATTGCTAGTTTATTGGGGGTTGCACTCGCCTCTCCCTCTGAATCACTGGCCAAGAGTCCTGTCTTCTGTTAAAAGGCACAACCCTGTGTGAAAGGGCTTCTGGGTTGTGGGCTGCTTTTGTTGTACGGAGGAATCAAATAGTCAATAGTTTGTACCACCAATAGTTTCTGTGTAGTAGTGATTTTGTTTTTTTGTTTTTTTTTTTTGCAGAGGAGGTGCATGATGATGTGTTTTAGTTATTCTTCATGTGGGAAATGTGCAGGATGGCCCAGTTTTGAAAAATGAATTGTACCTAGGTGATGGGAATGAAATGCATAAAATAGAACTGATTTTCTGATGTGCAAGTGTGCAGTAAATATAGGTAAGCACGGAAGTGCAGCATTCCATGTCTTCTACCCCAAAAAGCCTGTAAAACCCCCCAAAAAGTCTTTTAAGTGAGTTTAGCATTTCATTATTGTAAAATCGCCAGCGAAACAAATTATAATCTGTTTCACAAAACTGCACGTGAATTGAAAATTTCTTATTCCACTTGTCACTAGCTGTTATATATTGACAATATGTACAGGATAAATATGCATATACATTATATATTATAACAATGTAAGGTATGGTAGAAGAAGGACTGACATACTGATGCAAGCAGCAATTTAATGGTCCTTGAAAGCACCCTGTTCAGCTTCCACTGTTTGCTTCAGGAGATGCCACTGTTCCTCTTCAAAGAGGATTGCTGTCCTCATGCGCATTCGCAGCACACTGGCTGTCTTTTCTTGCTGGATATGACCTGCCGTGCTGTTCTTTACCCCTCCTTTTAAGCTTCTTGAGAGCACATGGATCTGACCTGCCAAACCACTGGATTCTATCTATCTATCTATCTATCTATCTATCTATCTATCTATCTATCTATCTATCTATCTATCTATCTATCTATCTATCTATCTATACACACACACACACACACACACACACATGTGTAGTGGATTTAGAATGTATTCAAACCCCTTCAGTTTGCGCATGATTTATTGAGTGTAGATTTAATTTTAAATACATAAATTTGACATTTTTGGCCAACAGTCTTCACTCTACAACCCATAATGACAAAGTGAAAATATATTTTCAGAAAGGTTTATAAAATTTATTAAAAATCAAAGACTCATCTCTCATTCCTAGAAATATTCTGACTCTTTGCTCTGACACTGCAAATTATGCTCACGTGTCCCCCGTTTGCTTTAATTCTCCTTGAGATGTCTTGAGAACTTCATTTGTGGTAGACTGAATTGATTGGACTTCATTTCACACTGTATGTCTGGACAAAAACTAAGTCATAAAGTCCAAGGAACTCTCTGTAGACCTCTGTGATCAAATTGTGGTGAATAAGAGATCAGGACAAGGGACTCAGACCATTTCTAAAGGTTTGAGTGATCCCAGGAGCACAGCGGTCTCAAGAATTATGAAATGGAATAACCGTGGAACCAGAAGGACCTACCCTAGAGTTGGCTGGCTAGCCAAACTGAACAACTGGATAAGAAGGGCATTGGTCAGGGAGGTGACAAAGAACCCAATATCAACTCTAAGACAGCTTTAGAAATCCTCTGCTTAGCTGGGAGAATCTGTCAGAAGGATGACCATCCCAACAGCACTCTGTCAATCAGGTGTTAATGGTACACTGCCAGCCACTCTGATGTTTTTCTTGGCTTCTTTGCTGCCCTTCTTGACACCCACCAGGCCATCCTCCAAATGTCCACCTCACTCACACTTGGCTACTGCCATTCCTGAGCAAGCTCTGCACTGGTGGTCCCCGCAGCCTAGTGCTTGCTGGACTTTCTTGGGTGTCCTGAAGCCTTCTTCACAACAATTGAATCTCTCTCCTTGAAGTTCTTGATGATTCAATAAATGGTTGATTTAGGTGCAATCTTAGAAGCAACGATATCAATGCCTGTTAAGCCCTTATTGTGCAAAGCAATGATGACTGCATGTGTTTCCTTGCAGGCAAACCATATGGTCAACAGAGGAAGAAGGATTTCAAGCACCACCTTCCTTTTAAAGCATCCAGCCTACTGTTCTAACACAATCAGCATGACAGAGGGATCTCCAGCCTGGTCCTCATCTACACTCTCACCAGCAGGTACTTTTGTGGCAGGGCTGACATGCATTGGAAATGTGTTTTTTTGGGGGGGGAGGGGGGTAAGTTCATTTTCAGGGCAAAGAGGGGCTTAGCAATTAATTGCAATTCTTCTGATTACTCAGAACATTCTGGAGTAGATGCAAAAAAGCGGGGTAGCAAACTTTGTGAAAGTTAATATTTTGTGTCATTCTCAACACTTTCGGCCACGACTATTTTGCTCACAGGTAAATATAATTTCCAGTGAAAAGGATACAATGACACGTCTAAAGTTTGTGAGAACGGGGTTTCTTCAATATCAACGCATGAATCCATTTTTAAACGGAGGACGGAACGAGCCAGGACTCCACCCGACCCCACTCCACGCAGACAACTGAGCTCACTTAGAGTGGAACAGCCCGAGTTTGAGTGTCCCGATACCCTAATACAGGCTCGTGTTTCGATTGTGTCATGAATTACTCGGAGAAAAATCGGAGACAGCTTGTGGACTGTACACAGATAACGGGCACGTGCGGGGAGCCTTAATGCAGAAGTGAATCCACCAGATTAATCCAGTCGGTGTTATTATTATTATTTTATGAAATGCTTCTAGTTCGTACTTCCTTCATACAAAAAGGCTCTATAGATGATTTTCTACAGTTTTAATGGTTGTTGGATATCGTGTGGTCGAGAATAACTTATCATTTTTATTATTATTATTTTTTGTTTAATCGCGTATTAGGTTGTACTATAAAGTCTTATTTAATAGGCAACAGCTTGCTTTCTTTTGAATTGCCTAATTGAAAGTCCGTTGGGCGTTTCATTCTTTCCGCTTTGGTTAACGTAAGCATTTGTGCGACATTCAAATATTAAAACTCCCACCTCCTGGTGATGCCCCAGCCTCACAGCGTAATGTACTTTGCATTTTAGGGTCACCTTTCTGGAGATTCTCTGTACCCTAACGGTGTCTTCACGGCTTTTTTTGTTTTTGTTCCTGCAGGTAAAGTCTACTTTGGGTATTTTCAGTCGCAGGTACAACAGCGTACGTTAAGCTCCTTATTAGGTTTTAGTTTGTGTCACTTTTTGCTCATCTTTGTGTGACTGGCACGTGTATAACTGTAGGAGGAGCAGGTGAGAAACGAGCAGAAGTTAAAGTGCTCCACCACGAGATCGGAGGATGATGAATCCACCGCGATGAGCCGCCTTGTGCTGCCTCTCCCCCTCGAGCAAACTCTGGAGAGTAGGCGGGCTGAGGGGCTGCAGCTCACAACTCTTTGAGTGAATTCTGGTGAACGGTGGCCTCGTGGAGACACAGCGACTCGTCGCGTTACTCGATCAGCGTCTTTGTGGAATGTGAAACTTCTCCATGTGCGTGCGTTTCGGGTGTTCACTATTTAATTCTACTTCATTACAGACATGCCGGTTGCGTTAACTGCCGATATTAAATAGTTTCTTTGTGATCGTGTGTGTGTAATTTGACTCGTGGATAGCCCGCATTCCGGAATTGGTAGTTTTGCTTGTGCCCAAATCAGCGGGGGCAGGCTGTCTCCAAACTGAATGGAGGTTTGTGAATATTATTGTAAAAGCGATCTAAAAGTATAGAAATTAAGGTAAAAGTAAACTTTTGTTCCTAACAATAACTAAAAGTACTGTATTATAAATAACACGTTAAAACCTGATTCAGAGGAGAGCCGGGTATTAAACTTAAATGCGTATATATATATATATATATATATATATATATATATATATATATATCCATCCATCCATTTTCCAACCTGCTGAATCCGAACACAGGGTCACGGGGGTCTGCTGGAGCCAATCCCAGCCAACACAGGGCACAAGGCAGGGACCAATCCCGGGCAGGGTGCCAATCCACCGCAGAACACACGCAAACACACCCACACACCAAGCATACACTCGGGCCAATTTAGAATCGCCAATCCACCTAACCTGCATGTCTTTGGACTGTGGGAGGAAACCGGAGCGCCCGGAGGAAACCCACGCAGACACAGGGAGAACATGCAAACTCCACGCAGGGAGGACCCGGGAAGCGAACCCAGGTCTCCCAACTGTGAGGCAGCAGCGCTACCCACTGCGCCACCGTGCCGCCCTATATATATATATATATATATACACACGTGTTCATTTTATGAGGCCTATCATGAAGTGGGGCACCGTGCTGCTTCCTGACTGCCGACCATAATCAGCATTAAGAAGGTTAAATGAATAAGCGGTTGACTGATTGGTGGGGTTAGTGCAGGGGTCTTCATTCTGTTCAAACCAGTTTCCCAGTTTGAACGCAGTCCTTGCTGATAATGACACTTTTGCTTTAATGGTATTACTTTGTTAAGGGCTTTCATTCATCCAACCCAAATTTTAACTACATTGAAGAGCGTCCCTTTCTGAGAACATTCTTCATATTTTCAGTGGATTGGGAGAAAAGCCAAGCAAAATGACACCTTTTATTGGCTAACTAAAAAGATTACAATATGCAAGCTTTCGAGGCAACTCAGGCCCCTTCTTCAGGCGAGATGTAATCAATCATTACATCCAGTCTGAAGAAGGGGCCTGAGTTGCCTGGAAAGCTTGCATATTGTAATCTTTTTAGTTAGCCAATAAAAGGTGTTATTTTGCTTGGCTTTTCTCTACATTCATAATGGCTAACACGGTACAACACCCTAGTACTACAGTGGATTGGGACAAATTTTGCAATTCATGATCCTCCCCTTTCCTCTCTCATTTATTTTTGAAACATGTTATTAACACAGATACTGTACTTCAAGGTGCACAATCACCATTGTAAATGGGGCCAATTTTGTTGGAGAGCTGAAGGTGCCTTCTTTGTTATTTGCATAATGATGCCTGGTTAAGAAAACGAGAAGGAATTTAACTTAAAATGTTATAGCTTAAAATCGAAATTGGCAATTCAAGGTTCTTAATTGTAACAAAAGTTAAGCACAGAAATATTTGTTTAGCAGCAAACAAATGGAGTCTAATTAACAGTTTAGTCAAAAGTGAAAACCTGCAGCTCTCCAGGATGAAACTGAGGAGCTCTGGACTACAGTGTAATTCAAACTTGCTTAGGATAAATAAAAGCAGTAATGAGCCATAAAGTTAAATACCAAGTTTCATTGTGAGCAAGAATTGTCTTTTAATTAAGAAACCAGTTGGAACAAAAATACAGTGCATCCACAAAGTATTCACAGCGCATCACTTTTTCCACATTTTGTTATGTTACAGCCTTATCCCAAAATGGATTAAATTATTTTTTTCCTCAGAATTCTACACGCAACACCCCATAATGACGTGAAAAAAAGTTTACTTGAGGTTTTTGCAAATTTATTAAAAATAAAAAAACTGAGAAATCCCATGTACATAAGTATTCACAGCCTTTGCTCAATACTTTGTCGATGCCCCTTTGGCAGCAATTCCAGCCTCAAGTCTTGTTGAATATGATGCCACAAGCTTGGCACACCTATCCTTGGCCAGTTTCGCCCATTCCTCTTTGCAGCACCTCTCAAGCTCCATCAGGTTGGATGGGAAGCGTCGGTGCACAGCCATTTTAAGATCTCTCCAGAGATGTTCAATCGGATTCAAGTCTGGGCTCTGGCTGAGCCACTCAAGGACATTCACAGAGTTGTCCTGAGGCCACTCCTTTGAAATCTTGACTGTGTGCTTAGGGTCGTTGTCCTGCTGAAAGATGAACCGTCGCCCCAGTCTGAGGTCAAGAGCGCTCTGGAGCAGGTTTTCATCCAGGATGTCTCTGTACATTGCTGCAGTCATCTTTCCCTTTATCCTGACTAGTTTCCCAGTTCCCCACAGCATAATGCTACCACCACCATGCTTCACTGTAGGGATGGTATTGGCCTGGTGATGAGCGGTGCCTGGTTTCCTCCAAATGTGACGCCTGGCATTCACACTAAACAGTTCAATCTTTGTCTCATCAGACCAGAGAATTTTCTTTCTCATGGTCTGAGAGTCCTTCAAGTGCCTTTTGTCAAACTCCAGGTGGGCTGCCATGTGCCTTTTACTAAGGAGTGGCTTCCGTCTGGCCACTCTACCATACAGGCCTGATTGGTGGATTGCTGCAGAGATGGTTGTCCTTCTGGAAGGTTCTCCTCTCTCCACAGAGGACCTCTGGAGCCCTGACAGAGTGATCATCGGGTTCTTGGTCACCTCCCTGACTAAGGCCCTTCTCCCCCGATCGCTCAGTTTAGTGGCCGGCCAGCTCTAGGAAGAGTCCTGGTGGTTTGAACTTCTTCCACTTATGGATGATGGAGGCCAATGTACTCATTGGGACCTTCAAAGCAGCAGAAATTTTTCTGTAACCTTCCCCAGATTTGTGCCTCGAGACAATCCTGTCTCGGAGGTCTACAGACAATTCCTTTGACTTCATGCTTGGTTTGTGCTCTGACATGAACTGTCAACTGTGGGACCTTATATAGACAGGTGTGTGCCTTTCCAAATCAGGTCCAGTCAACTGAATTTACCACAGGTGGACTCCAGTGAAGCTGCAGAAACATCTCAAGGATGATCAGGGGAAACAGGAGGCACCTGAGCTCAATTTTGAGCTTCATGGCAAAGGCTGTGAATACTTATGTACATGTGCTTTCTGAATTTTTTTATTGTTAATAAATTTGCAAAAACCTCAAGTAAACTTTTTTCATGTTGTCATTATGGGGTGTTGTGTGTAGAATTCTGAGGAAAAAAATGAATTGAATCCATTTTGGAATAAGGCTGTAACATAACAAAATGAGGAAAAAGTGATGCGCTGTAATAATAATAATAAAAATAATAATAAAACGTAGCCACTGCAGCCCTCCAGGACCATGAGTGAAGATCCCTGGGTTGTCATTTGAAGCCACACACAGCAGAGCAGAATAAAAATGGTGTCACCTGGCACAATTATATTCCGTGTTTACATTCAATGTGGAGTTTTCAGGAAGTAACTATTCATAATAATTTATCAAAAAATTGCATGCATTTTGCATGTTTTTACCATGGTCGCTAGACCACTGATGGTGTGTCACTTGCTCACAGATTCCTATAACAAACGTCTCTTTATCTGCCCTTAGAGCCCTCGCAGCTGTCCTTCTCAGTTCCCGGTACAGACCAGAGTTGCCATTGAGCTGTATGCTGTGACTCCTCTCGATGATATTCAGGGTGCATTGCGAGATGAAACACCGGTAACACCAACACAACCCTCAGCAACCTTCATGGTCTTGTCACGGAAGGTCTCCCACATCACATTAGAATCGGCAGTTGCACGCAAATCTGCAAGTTCTTCACACAAAGTGCATGCAAACTCATTAGAAACAGCTTGGAGTCTGACCAAGTCCAGGCTCATTTTCCTGAGTGCTCCTTTAATGTGGGCAGTAACATCCTTCACATCTCCTACACATCTGTGATGGCCAGTGGAATTTTATACAGAGTGCTGTGATGGGCTGGTTAACATCACTTCAAGAGAGGCCCACCGAACCAATAAGCTGAAAAAAAGGGTAGGCTTAATTATGGGAGATACTGTCAATCCCCTGGAGGTAATGGAGGATGGAATGAAGACAAAACTGAGTGCCATTATGAACAATGCTACCCATCCTCCCCCTCATACATCAACACTGAGGACTTTCAGCCAACAAATTATTCAGCAGAAGTGTGTCAAGAAACACGAGTGGGGCTCCTTTATACCAAACAGCAATACATCTGCATAATGCCTCCTGTGACAGCCAAGTCACAACCTTTCTTTCTTTTGAATTATCTTGCTTTAAAGCCATTCTGGTGTGTGTTCAGACCGAAGTGTGTGCGCATATTTTCTTGTGTATCTACATATTTATGTATTTATTTATTTAAAGAGCTCATGTAAAGCCAAATTTTGCCCTGAGGACAAATAAAGTTTTATCTATCAATCTTTATGAATACATTGTACTGTACATACATATGCGCCATGTATTGCATATGTTAAACGTATATGGAACAAAACAACATATCAAATATATTTGAATGAATAGCTGCATAGCTGCATACTTTGCTCCCAGATAAATATCATTTCCAGTGAAAAGGATGCAATTACACCTCAAACGTTTGTGAGAACGGGATCTCTTCAATATTAATGCATTTTTCCATTTTGAAACGACAGACGAAACGATCCAGGACTCCTCCCGACCCCACTCCATAAACACAACTGAGCTCACTTGGAGTGTACAAGCACGGATAACCACACAGGTTCAAGTTTTGGTTGTGTTACTCGGAGAAAAACCGGGGAGAGCTTGTGTACTCCACACAGATAGTGGGCACGTGCGGGGAGACTTCATGCACATGTGAATCCACCAAATGAATCCAGTCGGTGTTATTATTATTATTAGTACTATTAGTATTATTTCATGAAACGCTTCTAGTACGTACTTCTTTCATACAAAAAGGCTATTCTATAGCAGGCCCGGTCTTACGTATTATGGGGCCCTAGGGCGAAAGGGGGGCCCAGGGGCCCCCTGAAGGGGGCGGAGCTCCCCTGGAAGCTCTGCGAAATGCGTGAAAATTAGACCAAGGAGACGTTTTCTTGTAACGTTACGAGGTCATCACCCTGCATCCCTTTTTCGCCCGGAGTAGTTAGCTGCTACAATTTAGCCAGTTTGAACTGTTTCCAGGCCCACGTGATTTAAACATGCGAGGGGAGGGGCGGGCCGGGGGCCTGGTCGCCTACTTCGCCTATTCCTAAGGCTGCGCCTGTTCTATAGCCTCGATTATCCAAGTTTTAACGGTTGTTGGATAGCAGGCGTGGTTGAGAATAACTCATCATCACCGTGCACGCCTACTTTTTTTTTAGTTTGTTTAATTGCGTATTTACGGAAGCTCTGTACGGAAGTACTACGGAAGCTCTGAACCGCACAGTGAAAAAAAATTATGGGATAACTCTTATCTCGTACGTACGGGATACTTTCCCGTACGTACAAGATGTTTTCGCGTATGTACGAGATAATGTTAGATAAATATATTACAAAAGTGCGCTTCGGGGCTACTAATTATGCCTTTACCAAGGCTTTGGCGCTTCAGTTTGACGTCACTTCCAGCTCTTGTAGCGCGGTGATATAAAAAAGCAGACGGCTGGGCTTTTATTTATTAAAGGAGTGTGGGATGGTAGGAGATGGGTTTAACTGCAGCTTGCAATACATGTGATGTATGTCAGGTACTTCCCAGAACGTCAGTCACGAAATACCCATCGCATACCCCGTTACACTGTGGTTAAGATTAGGCTTGTGGGGGGGGTAAGGGTTTGGGTACGTGCTTTGTTTACAGATATTCGTCTGCTCACTCGTACGGAGCACCTGAGGAGATATGGTGTTTTTTTCTTCCTGGGAAACAATTTAGTGCGTACAACTTATTATCTCATGCCCACCATGTATATATCTCGTGCCCACCACTTACCATAGCCTGTGCACCAGGTGCTTTAAGGTTGCACCGGCCAATACTGCGTGTGCTCCATCGCGTGCTGCAGTACATCATTTTCTGGAAACAGGACATATCACTGAACAGTCTGATGTTTACCTCACACAGTTACAGTCCACAGAAATGGATATTGGCAAGTTTATAAAAGCAGGCTTTGCATTCAAGCCCAGATCGTTAAATTCGCGAATCAGTACCATTAACCACTGCACTAATTTATAGTAAAAGGAAATGATATTAGTTAGCCATCTACTTACTAGCTCGCAGCTTCTTATTCACACAAGTTACGGAAGGAATTCATATTTCACGTATTGAGTACATGTGAAGTTTATGCAGTCCAATGTGGGTTCATTATTTTAATGCGCTGGTAAACCTGGCACACTCGATCGCTTATCTGCACCAATGAAGTGTGGGATTTAACGTGCATCTAAAGAGTTAAATCCAAAATCGGACCACTTTAACTCTTGCTGTTTTCAGACAAAAAATATACCCTTGTTAAAATGCCAAACTTGAATATCCTAGTCAAATCCACTGGCAAACCTGGCACACTGGGTCATCCATTGCACTGTGCAAAATGAACTGCGATATTTAAAGGCTCAGCAGAGATCTAAATCGTGTTGCGGCGGATTTTTAATGTTACGTTTTTGACAAGATGGATCCCGAAGTTAAATTGCCGGTTAATACTTCCTTAGTCCAAATAGGGAAATTAATTGACTAACTTGCCCTGTTATCGCTGATGTGAAGAAGACAAGATTTTTTCAGTTGACTGTGATATGTAATATACGCTTTAAAGAGTTTAATCGATTTGGATCTCTGTAATTTTCAAAGTTTTTTGACAAAGAGATATGTTTTTTGTTAAATGCAGTTGAATTTTGCCTAAACCACCGCTGGTAGAATTGTCAAATTGAGTGGTAAATTTGGCATACATCTCTCTCATCATATAAACGGCACTAGACTGATTGTAATATTGAAGTCATACTCTAAATTGTTAAATCAATTTGGCTCATCATTTTAGAGTTCTGTAACAAGAGAGACTGCAGTTAGATTTTGACAGCCAAATGCGGATACAAGTCCTTTTTTTCTACCAAAGTTTACACATTCCCATATGAGCACAAGTCGGATGTTTAATGGGCAATCAATGGTTGAATAACCGTCCGTGCCTCTGATCTATACTAATAAAAGGCAAAGCCCTCACTGACTCACTCACTCACTGACTGACTGACTGACTGACTGACTCACTCACTCATCACTAATTGTCCAACTTCCCGTGTAGGTGGAAGGCTGAAATTTGGCAGACTCATTCCTTACAGCTTACTTACAAAACTTAGGCAGGTTTCATTTCGAAATTCTACGCGTAACGGTCATAACTGGAACCTCTTTTTTGTCCATATACTGTAATGGACTGCAGCTTGCTGGCCGTGAGAGGCGGAGTTGCATATCGCGTCATCACGCCTCCCACGTAATCACGTGAACTGACTGTGAACGCAGTACGTACAAAACAAGGAAGAGCCCCAAAGAGCGCTGAAGAAAACATTCATTACACAATTGAGAAGGCAGCGAAACAATAAGAAGCGAAGCACGGTGTGAACCGTAAGTTTAAATTAAGTTTATAGAAACGCTCCCGCTGCCGTTTGCAATACCATATTCGCGAGATACAAGTTTAATGAGAAGACACGAGGTATAAACGAGACTTTGGATGACTTTGTAACGGAGTTAAAATTGCTGTAGCGAGAAACTTTGAAGTGCCGGGTCTTAGCTAACATTAAATAAAGCCGTGGACATCGCAACATCACACAAGAGAGCGGCTCACGTGAACTGACTGAATGCAGCACGTCGGAAACAAAGCACCGTGTAAACCTAAAGTTTAAATTAAGTTCATAGACCTACAAAAGGTTGCCATTGATTTGAGGCAAGATTGCTTTTCTCCTGTACAACTATACGTTACATTCTCAAGAGTGTGCTTGCACAGCTTGGTCATATTACAACCGGAGTGCTGAACTGACAACGTGGTATACAAAGAGAACTATAACAATCGTAATATGTATGTGTATATATATATATATATATATATATATATACAGTAATCCCTCGCTATATCGCGCTTCGCCTTTCGCGGCTTCACTCCATCGCGGATTTTATATGTAAGCATATTTAAATATATATCTCAGATTTTCTGCTGGTTCGCGGATTTCTGTGGACAATGGGTCTTTTAATTTCTGGTACATGCTTCCTCAGTTGGTTTGCCCTGTTGATTTCATACAATGGACGCTATTGGCAGATGGCTGAGAAGCTACCCGGCTTACTTTTCTGTCTCTCTTGCGCTGACTTTCTCTGATCCTGACGTAGGGGGATTGAGCAGGGGGGCTGTTCGCACACCTAGATGATAAGGACGCTCGTCTAAAAATGCTGAAAGATTATCTTCACGTTGCTATCTTTTGTGCAGCTGCTTCCTGAAACGACATGCTGCACAGTGCTTCGCATACTTAAAAGCTCGAAGGGCACGTATTGATTTTTGATTGAAAAACAAACTCTGTCTCTCTCTCTCTCTCCCTGCTCCTGACGGAGGGGGTGTGAGCTGCCGCCTTCAACAGCTTTGTGCCACGGTGCTTCGCATACTTAAAAGCAAACAGCCCTATTGATTTGTTTGCTTTCCTCTGTCTTTCTGACAGACTCTGCTCCTGACGCGCACTCCTTTGAAGAGGAAAATATGTTTGCATTCTTTTAATTGTGAGATGGAACTGTCATCTCTGTCTTGTCATGGAGCACAGTTTAAATTTTTGAAAAAGAGACAAATGTTTGTTTGCAGTGTTTGAATAACGTTCCTGTCTCTCTACAACCTCCTGTGTTTCTGCGCAAATCTGTGACCCAAGCATGACAATATAAAAATAACCATATAAACATATGGTTTCTACTTCGCGGATTTTCTTATTTCGCGGGTGGCTCTGGAACGCAACCCCCGCGATGGAGGAGGGATTACTGTGTGTATATATATATATATATATATATACATATATATATATATATATATATATATATATATATTCACGGCATTCGAAGTCTGTGTCACAATCTGATTGTATGGGTGGTTACCTACCAGGTAACGCTTGTGGTTGGCCAGCAATCTGCTAACATCCGCCACGGTGCCCTCAGTTTGTGAGGAGCAGATCATAGATTGGTTGAAATAGTTTACTGTCAGATAAATGCAAAGAGTACGCGACACGTGTTTCGCCCTCATTATGGGCTCATCAGGCGTACAAACTCCACTGCACTCCCTCTCGAGGTTCGATTCCGGAGAGGGAGTGCAGTGGAGTTTGTACGCCTGATGAGCCCATAATGAGGGCGAAACACGTGTTGCGTACTCTTTGCATTTATTTGACAGTAAACTATTTCAACCATATATATATGTAGATATGTATATATATGTAGATATGTATATATATATATGTAGATATGTATATGTAGATATGTATATATATATATATATATGTAGATATGTATATGTAGATATGTATATATATATATGTAGATATGTATATATATATATATGTAGATATGTATATGTAGATATGTATATATATATATATGTAGATATGTATATGTAGATATGTATATATATATATATATGTAGATATGTATATATGTAGATATGTATATATATATATATGTAGATATGTATATATATATATATATATATATATATATATATATATATATATATATATATATATATATACATATATATATATATATATATATATATATATATATATATATATATATATATATATAAAGATATATATATATATAAAGATATAGATATAACTATATATATATATGTGTGTGTCTGTGTATGTATATGTATATATGTGTATATGTATGTATGTGTATATGTATATATGAATATGTGTATGTATGTGTGTATATTTGTGTATATATATGTTGATATGTGTATATATGTGATAGATGATAGATGTGTATATGTATATATATATACATATATATATATATATATATATATATATATATATATATATATATATATATGTATATAGATATATATGTATATATGTAGATATGTGTATATGTAGATATGTATATATATGTTTATGCGTGTCTGTGTGTGTGTATATATATTATATATATATATATGACAGCAACACTCGTAACAATGACAACACAATTACATTGACAATCATGTTACGTTATTTTTAAAGTGTTTCCTTTTCTTTTTCATAACCTCTTTAACACACTACTTCTCCGCTGTGAAGTGCGGGTATTTTGCTAGTCATTTATATATATTAAAAATAGCATCGGCCCCTGCACTGACCCCTGCTGGTCACCACTCTTAACATCGGCCAGTTCTGATGAGATTCCTCACACCATCACCCTCTGCTTCCTGTGTCTGAGCCAATTCTGCACCCATCTACAAACATCACCCTGAACCCCCACTTCTTTTAATTTGATGCCCAACCTCTCATGTGGCACCTTATCAAATGTTCTTTCAACTTGACCTCTGCCATTCCTATTAACTGCCATTTCTTAACATTATAAACTGAGGAAACATCTACTTGAAAATGCTTTGCTATCTTCCTTCCTCTACTTTGTGAGAATCAATTCTTTTATTTTTCAGAGTGCTACCCGGCTGCTTAGAGGAGCCCATGGCTGCTGTTGTTGGGACAAGCAGTGAGGAGTCAAAAGAATTTATACATTGTCACACACATGCGCATGGGAGGCAGCTAAAGGGCATGAGTAAGGGCAGTTCCGAGGCATACCAGGATGTGGCAGAGTGCACTGACTGTTTTTCTCCCTTTCCTGTATGTCATTCATGGGAGATTCCACCTGGCCCTCTTGACGTCACTTCCGGGACTGAGCCTATGGAAGAAGACTTTGCTGGCTCCGGCCCCTGTGATGTCACGTCCGGGCTCGAACCTATGGCTGAAGACCTTCATGAGCCCAACCCCTTTGATCTCACTTCCTGTCTTCCCCTATAAAAGCCTCCACCTTTCCCCTATTCCCTCAGTTCAGTTTTTTTGACAGTGCTATTACTTCAAATGACAATTTGCAGCCAGGAAACCAAATATACGGGTGGCTGCCCCAAACCTTGCTATGGCTCTTTGTGGCTTTTGTGACAACAGCTTTGCAGTTTGCATCACATGAGATTTCCTAACGATGACTGTGAACAAGCCAAAGTCCTGATGAGCTAATAAAGGTCTGGGACCTCAAATATCTTGGGGGTGTACAAACTTTTGCATGGGGCTCCTTTCCTTTTTTCACTGTACAGTTGTACAAAATAAAAACAATAATACTAATATTTCATAAAATGCTGAAAAGAAATTAATTAGCAGCAAAAACAGGTCACTAATTAGGAAAAGGCTTAGAATGAAAACCTGCAGCAACTGCGGCCCTTCAGGACCGGAGTTTGAGACCCCTGATTTAAACCTTAACATTTAACAAAGGAGAAGGGGGAAGTTTGTCTTTCTCAATGGCAAATACAAGTTGTGTAATTATTGGGCAACTTATTAGAGTGCAGAATTATTAGGAAGTTAAATTACAATTTTTTTTTCCGCTCATTTGTTTATTTTCAAGTTGCCGGGGGGGGGGGGGGGGTTCCAAATAAGTAACATGAAACAATGTGTAACATTTAGTAAATAACTTTGTTTGTCCTTTTAGAAATATTCAGTGACCAATATAGCCCACCCTTCTTTGCAGTAACTGCCATGAGCCTCCCATACATTTGAAGTCCATCCATTTCTTGATCTGTTCACGGTGAACTTTCGCTGAAGCAGCCACCACAGCCTCTCAAAAGTTGTTCAAAGAGCTGAATTGTCTTGCTTTGTGTCCGAGATGGGCCCACAAGTTCTCAATAGGTTTTATGTCAGGTGAGGAAGGGGCACGGCCATCTTTGAAGTCTTTGTCAGGCCAGCCAAGCAGTGGAGCATTGTCCTGCATAGATCATGGCCTTCTTGAATGCTGCCGATTTCTTCTTATAGCACTGCATGAAGACAACATCTTCCAGAAAGTGAATCATTTTAGGAGTTGATTTTCAGTCCATCTGCTGCTAACGTCCTCCTCCTTCAACCTTGTATTAATACAATACAATTTATTTTTGTATAGCCCAGAATCACACAAGAAGTGCCGCAATGGGCTTTAACAGGCCCTGCCTCTTGACTCTCTAAGTAGACAAGGAAAAACTCCCCAAAAAACCCTTGTAGGGAAAAAATGGAAGAAACCTCGGGAAAGGCAGTTCAAAGAGAGACCCCCTTCCAGGTAGGTTGGGCATGCAGTGGGTGTCAAAAAGAAGGGGGTCAATGCAATACACAGAACAGAACAAATCCTCAATACAGTATAAAAATAAAAGTATTACAAGTATGGAGCAGAATTGATGATTGCATCCCACATCAGTGCCCCTGTACCACCTTGCTGGAGCCTGACTAAACCAGCCACGGCCATGTCACGAGTCACTCTTATTTCGACTGTACATAAAACCTTTGAAAAAAAAAAAAAAAGTCTTCAGGTATTTCTTGGCCCAAACTTGTGAATCTTTTGTAGTGGTGGTCACGTTTCAGCCCCCTTTACCTTAGCCAATGCCCCTCAGCACTTGACATCTTGAACTTTTGCAGTAGAGGCAGCATGGTGGTGCAGTGGTAGCACTGCTGCCTCACAGTAAGGAGACCTGGATTCGCTTCCCGGGTCCTCCCTACGTGAAGTTTGCATGTTCTCCCTGTGTCTGCGTGTGTTTCCTCCCACAGTCCAAAGACATGCAGGTTAGGTGCATTGGCGATTCTAAATTGTGCTGTGGGTGTGTGTGTGTGTCCTGTGGTGGGCTGGCGCCCTGCCCAGGGTTCGTTCCTGCCTTGCGCCCTGTGTTGGCTGAGATTGGCTCCAGCAGGCCCCCGTGACCCTGTAGTTTGGATATAGCGGGTTGGATGATGACTGACTGATTGTCTGACTTTTGCAGTAATGGAATATGATGGCACTGGAGGCTAATGCGTTCATGGTAACTTCCTGTTTAATTATTATAAAGTCTTTCACACTAAATGTGCATCTTTTGTTCTCCATACTGACTATTTGTAAGAAAATGTTTGATTGTCCAGTGGCCAGGTCTTAATAGTTTAGTGGAGTGTTGCATCTATCAGGTAAATCATTTTTTGGTCCATTTTACCTGAGGTAGTGAAGCCTACTAATAATTATTCACACCTTAACATGAGGTGTCAATCACTTTTGGCCACACCCTCGCTCATTTAATGATTACACATCACGAGAAAATGACGACATCCCATAAGCATTCAGGTTTAAATGGTTTAGAGTTGGAAAATGTGCACAGAAATAATAGGGTCAGAGTACTGCAGACTGTGAGACTCGGACCCCACCACTCCTCCATTCGCACACTGAACACCGGTACCCCGTGCTGAGCCCCCTTCTGTACCGTCTCTACACCCATGACTGCAGTCCGGCCCACAACAACAACCTCATCGTCAAGTTTGCTGATGACACCACAGTGGTCAGACTTATCTCAAAGGGAGACGAGGCAGCTTACAGAGAGGAGGTCCTGAAGTTGGCAGCCTGGTGTTCAAAGAACAATCTGGCTCTGAACACCAGGAAAACCAAGGAGATCATTGTCGACTTCAGGAGGCACAGCACCGACTTAGCCCCCCTTTACATCAACAGCGAGTGTTTGGAGAGGGTCCATACCTTCCGGTTTCTTAGCATCCTTATCTCCGCTGACATCTCCTGGACAGACAACATCACAGCAGTCATCAACAAGGCTCAGCAGCGGTTACACTTCCTGAGGGTCCTCAGAAAGCACAACCTGGACTCCAACCTGCTACTGACCTTCTACCGCTCGTCCATCGAGAGCCTGCTGACGTATTGTATCACAGTATGGTACAGCAGCTACTCCATGGCAGACAGGGAGAGGCTTCAGCGAGTAGTAAAGGCAGCACAGAAGATCATCGGCTGCCCTCTCCCCTTCCTGATGGACATTTACACCTCCTGCTGCCTCAGCAGAGCAAAAAACATCATCAAGGACAGCTGCCACCCTGGCTCTGATCTGTTTGACCTGCTGCCCTCAGGGAGGCGCTACAGGCGCATCACAACAAGGACAAACAGACTCAAGAACAGATTTTCCCCAAAAGCCATAACCATTCTAAACTCACACATGCACTGACTACACGGTCTAACCCCCCAACCCCTGGACTTCCTTCTATCCATCAACTGTGCAATATCTAATACCTAAATGGTACTGAATAATAACTGTGTAATATCTGTATACTGTAAAATATCATTACCCTCAGGGTCCAACATCTACTACTCACTGCACATGATCATCATTATTGTGCAATATTTAAATTATGTGCAATAACCCAATAGTTATATATTCTTTCCAGTATTTAAATAATGTGCAATAACTCGATTTAGTTATTATTCTTCCATTTGTATATAGCGTCACAGAACTTTTTTTTTTTACTATTTCCACCATTTGTTTATTTACTTGTTGTGTTCTACATATATGTCTGCACTGAAGGAGCTGCTTTGAATCTCATTGTTCATGTGTATAGTGACAATAAAAGGCATTCTATTCTATTCTACAGTATTTACACACACGCTATAAATAACTGCAAAGCATTTTGAAAATTATAAACGTGTACAGAAAAGCAGTAACATATTGAATGTGTACGTGAGAATGGCTGCTTATTTTAGCTCACATGCAAATATAATTGCAGTGAAAAGTGTGCAATTAAAATTTGTGAATACAGGATCCCTTCCATATCAATGCATTGATCCATTCTGAAACGCACGGAGTTATCCTGTCCTCCTCCCCACGAACACATCCAAACATACTTACAGTATACTGGGACAATTCTGAGTCTCCAGCTAACCAGGCACATTTGCGTTTTTAGTTGTGAAAAGAAGACCGGATTACCCGAAGAAAATCAGGTGGGAACGTGTACACTCCACACTGATCGATAGCGGGCAGGTGCGGAAATCGGCCGCAGGTTTCTTGTGGAGCCGTTAGGCAGTAGCGCTACAAGGTTACTACGGCATTAATTCACCCTGTGTTCTGCAGGTATTACATGTTTGTGAAACGTTTCCAGTTACGTACATTATGGGAAAAGATGCCATAAAAAGTGAAGCGCTTTTGTATTTCTCTGCAGCCTCGATTACTGGAGTTGTAATAAGATAGCTTCGGATACTAGCTGTGTGCGCATGCGTACTTATGTCTCCCTCATAATAGGTTGCACTTCAAAGTGTGCAAAGTTCTCATTGGACAACGTTTTCTTGTATTTCCTGTTTCTTTTGAATTACCTAATCAAAAGCCTTCATGTTTTTTATTTGCGCGAAATTCAAGTATTAAAACTCCCACAAACTGAATATCCCCTTACATGCCAGCTTACTTTTTGAGTTTTAGGAAGTTTCAGTTCACGAGATCTTCGGTGTCCACATGGCTTTTCCCTTTAAGGTCTGCAGGTAAGATCACACGACCGAGTATTTTCAGTCGCAGTTACCACAGCGTAAGTTAAGGTCCTCGTTTGCGTCACGTTTTGTTCTTCTTTGTGTGACTGGCACGTGTATAACCGCAGGTGGAGATGGTAAGAAACGAGCAGAAGTGAATGTGCCCACCTCGGAAACGGAACATTACAGGAGACGCGTTGGTTACTGTTGTGCGATGAGCGGGTAGGTGCTGTCTTTTCCCTCTGGAGAGTAGGCGGAGAGAGGGGCTGCAGCTCACGGCTGAGGATTCATTAAACGAGTTCTGGTGAACGGTGGCCTCATGGTGGAGTAGCGTGACTTCCTTAAAAACCCATTGTCTTACGGTCGGCATGAACCATTTTTAATGTACCTTGGTTTTAATAGTACGTTATGTAGTCCACCAAGTTAGTATAATTTCCGTTATCAAACTGCCCCAGTTGAGTCGAGGGTGAGCATGAATGGATTCTGTAATGCTTTAGCATGCTCTCCAGGATGGCTTTGTCTTTGTGCTCAATACAGCTAGGCCAGGGGATTGAAATAGGAAGGTTTGATAGTTTTATAACATTGTAAATATCATCTAACAAGTTAAGAAAGTAAAAGAAATCGAACACGTTTGTCAATAAAACTATCAAATGCGATTTATGGTCGAGGAGAGCTATTTTTTTAACTTTATCACAATTTCTTTCAAAATACGCAGTCCTGAACATCTTATCCAATGACTTACTTATGTTAATTTTATGAGTGCTATTTTGGGATGGTGTTTGTGTAGTCTTGCATCCTGGCTTGCACAATAGCTGCTGACCGTAAACTGATCGAATGAACGATGTTAAACTGATTTCCATGAAGGTTTGCCACACGGGTTTTGTATTTCAAAATAAAGTAGACGAGGGGCACAAAACGATGCCATATGGCAGGGGTCGGCCACGTGCGGCTCTTTGACAGCGTGGCTGCGGCTCTTCCCAGGACGACAGACGCATTCACATTTTCATGTCTTGACATATTATTTGATAATACTTCATTGATGGGTTCATATTATTGTTTTTCATTTAGATATTTCTTTAGCTATATGTGAAGCAGACGGTGCGTTGCGCTTCTCTGTTGCGCTTAACGTCTTAACTGCATCACCCACACCTTCCTCAAAAGGCATTCTGTTCGACGAGATTACGTCTTCGGTCAAATCATATGTTCTCCAGAGTTTTCTTCGGTACCCGAGGTTGGATGTACGCTTCACCGTTTATTAGGATTCGTCATTCTTCCATATAATTTTTGTGGTTAATCGTCACCATGCCTTTCCATCTTCATAAACTTCATTATATTTTCACCTTTTTACATATTATAGGCGGCTGAGTTCGGTGTGGTTTTGTACATCTCGGTCAGCACATTGAAGAGCAGACGACTGCAGACTGTAACGAAATTTACTTGGGGGGGGGGGGGGGGGTAAGGGGGCGGTATGAAGGTGAAGTACATCACTACAGAACTGTCTGATGTTGTAATATTAGTTAATTTGCGCTGTTAATAGGGTTGCCAGATTAGAAAATTAGAAATACAGTACACTCATAAAATCGCTCTCTATATTACTATATATATTATTTTATACATGCACCCTACACACCCAGACCAATTTATTATATATAAGTAGAGACATAAGTTAAAAACACAAAGCAAGGATTTTAATTGGTTATGAGGAAAACAAAAGTAAAATCATTTGAAAATTATTTAATACAAGCTAAAAAAAATTCTGTAAAAGTGAAATAATCTGAAAATATTTATTTAATACAGACATCAGATAAATATTATTATTTAATACAGGCAGTTAAAAAAAAAAAAGAGGGCCGTGGCCAGGAGTAACAACACCCTTTGTTGCCAGTCACAGTATGTCACAATGCTGATCCAGAACTGCACAGAAACGCGGCTGGAGAGCACAACGGTAAGAGTGTCGCTGTCCTCAGCCAACCAGAGCAACTGAACAAGCTGCAAACGGGCAGCGAAGTTTCCTCGTTACATTTGGCTTATTTGCTTCAAGAGAATCTGAGAAAAGAAAGTAGAATTACTTATAAAGTTACAACTAAGTACCGTAAGAAGGTAGTAAAAATATGTTTTTATTACAAAATTTGAAAATGAACTAAACGCGGGACATTTGGGTGTCCCTGAAAGGTTAGTACGGGACAGGGGACAAAATGATCAAATATGGGACATGTCCCATATATAAGGGACGTCTGGAAACCCTAGCTGTTACGCGGCGTCCGAGTGATGTAAAACTGAGACGCAAAACCCTATGGGTCTCCTAACATGTATAATTTGCACTGAAAAGATATTAACAAAAAATCTTATCTCGAACGTCACCTTTTAACAAAGCGCGATGAATTTCCATCCATCCATTTTCCAACCCGCTGAATCCGAACACAGGGTCACGGGGGTCTGCTGGAGCCAATCCCAGCCAACACTGGGCACAAGGCAGGAACCAATCCTGGGCAGGGTGCCAACCCACCGCAGGACAGCGCAATGAATTTGCAAAACAAAAACACATATCATTCGGAGAAGAAAGAAAAAAACGGTGATAGAATTAAAGAAAACATGCAAGTTTTGCTTTTTCTCGTTAGATTGCAAAGCATTGAAATATTTGACAGATGGAGAATATGTACAAAAGTGTTTTTTTTTTTAATTTGGCCTTACATCTCTACTCTGACTTGAAAAATAAAGACGATATTATAAAAAAAAAAAAAAAAAATCTCCACTATCCGCAAAATACTGTTCACGACAGAATCATTAAGATGGGTAAGAATGTAACAGATCAATGGATTAATTATATAAAATCGACATCTGTATTTTCTTTGCCATGTGACGAGCTGTGAGTGAAGGAAATCGCGCAAATTAGCCTTCTGGGACGGTATGTTTCCAAAAAAGATCTCCATGAAGAAATTACTGGCTTTGATACCTCTTAAATGACAAACCCGCATGGCAGAGATGTCTCCGCAGCAATTTTGGAATTTTTCAACTATTAGGGAAATTATATTAGATTAGATAGATGTGGGCGGCACGGTGGCGCAGTGGGTAGCGCTGCTGCCTCGCAGTTGGGAGATCTGGGGACCCGGGTTCACTTCCCAGGTCCTCCCTGCGTGGAGTTTGCATGTTCTCCCCGTGTCTGCGTGGGTTTCCTCCGGGCACTCCGGTTTCCTCCCACAGTCCAAAGACATGCAGGTTAGGTGGATTGGCGATTCTAAATTGGCCCTAGTGTGTGCTTGGTGGGTGGGTGTGTTTGTGTGTGTCCTGCGGTGGGTTGGCACCCTGCCCGGGATTGGTTCCCTGCCTTGTGCCCTGTGTTGGCTGGGATTGGCTCCAGCAGACCCCCGTGACCCTGTGTTCGGATTCAGCGGGTTGGATAATGGATGGATGGATAGATTAGATAGATACTTTATTAATCCCAAGGGGAAATTCACATACTGCAGCAGCAGCATACTGATACAAAAACAATATTAAAGAGTAATAAAAATGCAGGTGAAAAGACAATACACTTTGAATAATGTTAATGTTTACCCCCCGGGTGGAATTGAAGAGTCACATAGTGTGGAGGAACGATTTCCTCAGTCTGTCAGTGGAGCAGGACGGTGACAGCAGTCTGTCGCTGAAGCTGCTCCTCTGTCTGGAGATGATCCTGTTCAGTGGATGCAGTGGATTCTCCATGATTGGCAGGAGCCTGCTGAGCGCCCTTCGCTCTGCCACGGATGTCAAACTGTCCAGCTCCGTGCCTACAATAGAGCCTGCCTTCCTCGCCAGTTTGTCCAAGCGTGAGGCATCCTTCTAAATGCTGCCTCCCCAGCACACCACGGCGTAGGAGAGGGCGCTCACCACAACCGTCTGATAGAACATCTTATTACAGATGTTAAAGGACGCCAGTCTTCTAAGGAAGTATAGTCGGCTCTGTCCTCTCTTGCACAGAGAATCAGTATTGGCAGTCCAGTCCAATTTATCATCTAGTTGCACTCCCAGGTATTTATAGGTCTGCACCCTCTGCACGCAGTCACCTCTGATGATAACGGGGTCCAGGAGGGGCCTGGGCCTCCTAAAATCCACCACCAGCTCCTTGGTTTTGCTGGTGTTCAGTTGTAGGTGGTTTGAGTCGCACCATTTAACAAAGTCCTTGATGAGGTTCCTATACTCTTCCTCCTGTCCACTCCTGATGCAGCCCACCATAACAGTGTCGTCAGTGAACTTTTGCATGTGGCAGGACTCTGAGTTGTATTGGAAGTCCGATGTATATAGGCTGAACAGGACTGGAGAAAGTACAGTCCCCTGGAGCTCCTGTGTTGCTGACCACATTGTCAGACCTGCAGTTCCCGAGACGCACATACTGAGGTCTGTCTGTAAGATAGTCCACGATCCATGCCACCAGGTATGAATCTAATCCCATCTCTGTCAGCTTGTCCCTAAGGAGCAGAGGTTGGGTGGTGTTGAAGGCGCTAGAGAAGTCTAGAAACATAATTCTTACAGCACCACTGCCTCGGGTGATACAAGATGTTTTCCAAAGCCTCGGGACTCTCCCCTGTTCCAGGCTCAGGTTGAAGATGCGCTGTAGAGGACTCCCCCAGCTCTGATGCACAGGCCTTCAGCAGTCGTGGCGATACTCCATCTGGACCCGCTGCTTTGCTGGCACGAAGTCTCCTCAGCTCTCTGCTCACCTGCGCTGCTGTAATTGTGGGTGGGGATGTCTCTCCTATGCTGGTATCAGCAGAAGGATGGGTGGAGGGTGCAGTACTCCGAGGTGAGAGTGAGAGTGGGTTAGGGTGGTCAAACCTGTTAAAGAAGTTGTTCATTTGGTTTGCTCTCTTCACGTCTCTCTTGATAGTGGCACCCATCATCCCATCCCACACTTCCTTCATGCTGTTATTCTGCAACATCTGCTCCAGCTTTCTCCTGTACTGCTCCTTCGCCGCCCTGAGCTGGACTCGGAGTTCCTTCTGCACGCACTTGAGCTCATGCTGATCACCGCCTTTAAAAGCCCTTTTCTTCTGGTTCAAAAGGCCCTTGATGTCACTTGTAATCCATGGCTTGTTGTTAGCATAGCAGCGTACTGTTCTTACTGGAACTACAATGTCCATACAGAAGTTGATGTAGTCAGTAGTGCAATCAACATCAATAAATTGCTACAGAGGGAGCACCCAGTAATGATGGGTAAAAATAAAGACTTTATTATGCTCTTCAAGCAATTTTGTTTGCAGAAGACTTGAAAAGTGTAAATCCGTTTCTTTTCGAAACTTTAAAAAAACATCTGGGGCCCCATGTATAAACGGTGCGTTTGCGTAGGAACGTTTCCACATTTAAATCGCAATGTATAAAACCTAAACTTGGCGTAAGCCACACACATTTCCATGGTAGCTCATACCCTTGCGTATGCAAGTTCCTCGCTCGGTTTTGCAGACTGGCGGCACCCAGCGTCAAAGCAGTGCTACTGTTCCTGTGTGGTTTCCCTTTCTTTTTTTAGATCCACATCCCTGATGCAGCATTATAAATACACTGAAATTAACCGCATATCGTTTATTAGTTTAATGCATCTGATTGTAATTAACCTGTAACAATATATTAGTATATTATAATATTAGCCAAAGTATTCCAGATACCATAGCTGCTTTAGCATTATTACTCTCACTGCACCTTCTTCTTTCAGCTGCTCCCGTTAGGGGTTGCCACAGTGGATCATCTTTTTCCATATTACTCTCACTGCACCACTCGGAGTATTTATATCACTGTATCTGAGTGGGGAATCACATCAGCAGCTGATCGGAAAGAGAATTATTGGCATACAGCATCAAGCACACACTGCCTCAGCCATGCTGTCTATTTGAACTGCTCTCTCACAGAAAATGTTTCAGAGCCTTTCCTCACGGTTCACAAACAGTTTCATCCCAAGAACTATAAACGTACTCAGTCAGCTCATCAAGTGCTCCTTGTAGAACTGTTTGTACTTATAAGTACAATCGCCTCACTGTAAACTTGAGATACACTTATAATATTGCACAACCTGAGCCACTTTATAAAGCTCGTATTTACATATGATGATGATATCATTTTTAAGATGAAATGCAGCAAAATATGTTTATTATATTATACAAATAAAACTTTAACGCCATTTAAATAATCTATATTGTTAATAAATAAACATATGAGGACACGGTGTCACAGCACTAGCAAGGAGTTGGCGCTCCGTTCAGGGATTGTTACTGCCTCGTGCTGTATTCTTGCTGGTGCTGACGCGACACTGGATGGATAGAATAATTAAACATGTACTACGAAGATATTTCAATGTTCCTTAAAAGTTTAGAAGAATCTGCGTTCTACGCTTACAGATGGCTTAACGTCTATTACAGAGCTGATTGTGTGGCGATTGGGTATTTGGAGAAAGGAAAGGAAGGACAGGAATTGGGGGTTAGTACATTTGAAAGAGACAGTACTGCTACAATAAAGTATTTCATCAAAGGTCATGCACGACGCAGCAAGCATCTTGCGTGAGACATGAACAGTCACTGTGCCACCGTGTTCCCATGTTTAATTACATGCTTTAACTCGTATCATCATGAAAATTATATTAAGTATACATCTCAGTATTTTAATTATTCAGAGAGCTGTAATATCACAAATGTAATGGATTCTGTGTCCTGTTGGAGAAAGAGAAACCCCGTTTAAGAAGCATGTAGTGATTCACACACATAGAGCACATAGAAGATCAAATGCAAAACAAAACCTTCAACGTTCTACTTTAGTTACAATTGGATTTGAGAAACTAGTGAATTAAACGATATTAAGATGAAGTTTATGATGTTCTACTTTAATGACAAAATAAACTATGTGATTAAAGTGGAAATTTCGAGATTAAAGTTGACATTTCATGCTTTATTCCCACTGTGTGCCTATTTTTTTTCTCTGTACTCTAATAAGCTTTCATATGACACTCAGACGGTGGACTACGACTCGCCTTTTCACAGCAACTTTGATATCTGACAACTTCTTTTTATTTTGGGTACTGTGCGACTTTGTGAACTTGAGGTTTTGAGTTTCTCCGACACTCTGTCACTCGATCAACTTCCTTTTGTTGTTTATACATTTTTTAAACCAACAAATAGTACGTTTTGCTTTGCCTTCACTTGGTATTTGCTGAAATTCTTCTATTTTCCCTTCTGCTTTTGCCATTGCCTTTTCACAGAAGGCTGATCTTAAGGGCTATTTATATTGATTTGCATATTTAAAGAGGTGTGATTCTGGGAGGAGTTGGGGCGGGACAGCAGGCGCGTGCACATGCGTTACTTTTCACGCTGACCGGGATTTATGTAGCGGAAGAACGTGGAATCTGGCGTTTGCACAGATTTATGCATCTGGATTTTTTTGTGCGTACAAACATTTCCGCTTTTGTGCTTACGTCATGTTATAGTGTGAATTCTACGCACAGCGTTATACATGAGGCCCCTGGAAACTACAGTACAGGAAGTGTCATTGATAGCAAGTTATTTCTGGCAGCTATTACAAAAATGAATGGTTCATTTACTGGTTGCCTCAAAGATTTCAGAGATGAGAAGTCCACTTTTTCGTTCTTGACAAACCACTTGTGGCAAATGCCAATCAAATATATTTTTCGTCGTTTCCAACAGTTGACCGAGTTCAGTTTGAACAACAACAGACTTGAAGAGCAAAGATTTGTGGTCTTCAAAGTTTACATCATTACAAGTGGAACTAGAAAACCTGAAATTACAAAATGGATGGAACTTCCCAACCTTCGAAAGGAGGATCAAATGATTTTCGAGATGTGGAATAGCCTTCCAGACTGTTATTGTCGACTCAAAATAGTAGTGTTTGGGATTTTGATGATTTTGGGGTCCACTTATTATAGCAGACGTTCTCCAACATGAATGATATCAAATGCAAGCTAAGAAGTCAGTTTAATGATGTAAGATTGGAATGCTTTTTAAAACTGAAGACTTCCAACTACTCACCGAACATGAAACAACTCTGTGGATATGCAGTGTCAGAAGTCTCATTAAATTGTTTTTCTTTATTTTCTATAAGTACTAAATGCATATATACCCATATCACGTTGAAAAGTCATATCTCAAACCCCTTCTCTACCCATTGTGGCTCTTTCTAAATCTTGGGTCAAACATTTTCCTTTAAAAAGGTTGCTGACCCCTGCCATAGGGGAGCCATTTTTGGTTTCCAGAAAAACCTTTTATTATTTAGATCTGTAACAAATACTACCAAATCTAACCATAAATAGGTGTCAATCAATGCTGGGTAAATTACTTTTAAATAGTAATGTTGATTATTACTTAAAAAGGAAATCGGTTCACAAGCATTGATTTTTATTAAGTAGTGTATAATAAATAGTACACTAGCTGTGTAAGCCTGTGCTGTAAAAAGCCCAGGCTCCTAGAAACCATGGATTCTGGCAGTTCAATCAATCAATCGCATCGGTATTGCATTAGAGGCTAAGCTAGGTTCTCTTTCCTTGGAGGTTTTGTTTTGCTGATGTGCTCACCTCATTTGTGTATTAGCAGCTAAGGGAGTTTCTCTCTCTTCGGTGGTTTCGTTTTGCCAACGTGTTTGCCTCCGTTGCCTACCAGCGGCTAAGCGAGTTTCTCATTCCTCTGATACTTCGTTTTGCCGATCTGCTTGCCTCCATTGTCTATCAGTGTCTAAGCAAGTTTCTCTCTCCTCAGAGGTTTCATTTTGGTGACAGAATCGATTTCTTTGAGCTTCATGCTGTAGCCTCTTGCTTCCAGGCCAGACAGACAGACACACACACACTTCCATGCGTAGACATTTATATATAAGATATTTCTTTTATTGCTTCACAATTAAGTTTGAAACTTTCAAAAAATTTTCAGCAAGCTAATCCTTGAAAATATTACACAACATTTGTGGACATACGTGGAACTGAATGTGCACTCAACAGATGAGCACAGAACAGCAATTATATCTGTTTTCAATATAATCACAACAAGGCAATAAATGGGGAAAAAAATGTATATATTTTAGATTTGATATAACTTTAATACTTTGGGGAAATTCAAATGTATACTGCAGCAGAAACATGCAGACTCGCAGGACAGATATTACAGCCAATTACGGTAATCAATCAATTTATAAGTAAATAAATAAACTTAATGAGTACATTGGGTGGAAGCATTGAGTTGCATGATAGCAGTGGGCAGAAAAGACCCCCAGAGACGCTTCTTAGCACACCGTGGTGGAATGAGCCTGTGGCGGAAAATGCTCCAAAAGAGCGTCTCCTGGAGGGGATTTTTCATGATGACATCCAATTTGAGTTATTATTCTTAAATTCAAAGAGCACTGCTGAACTCTGCCACACAAAGGTGTCCTCATTTTTGTATATTAAACTCAGCTAATTTAAAATTGACCCTCCTCAATCCCCAGACGTTCTCTCAAATGTTATTGAGCGCATACACAACAAGGGGTACCAGCAGTTCTTTTCTTTCTTTCCCAATTCAGACACTGGGTAAAGTATTGGTTACTGGAGGACCTCTGCAATTTTAGTCCCGTCCGAATTGCTCAAATAACAGGATTTTACTGACGTGTTGATTCACACAGGACTAGTTTTTTTATTTTTAACAGGCTTTTTATAGAAGGGCAAAGGCTGTGTACTTTTTAGTGAAACATGAACATGCAGTCTGTGAAAGTTACTGACACAAGTGATGTAAACGGGACTAAAATTATAGAGGTCCTCTGGTAATCGTGACTTTAGCCCACCTCCTGTTGTAATACTAATCCTGACCAAATAGGGCTTTAGAGCATTTTGAAGTTTAAATACTTGTTTCCCCTTGGCTGGGGTCTACTTAGGCCTAGAAGCCTGCCACTTGGATTTGAGGTCATGCTGCCTGGGGTGAGACCTGTTCTTAAGTTCCAGATCAGGGGCAATTCTGGTCTGGCTTTTGGATACTTTGAGGGTTGAACCCCTTTTTTTGCAGTTTGGTTTGCAGTAAATTACAACAGTACATAGACAGTGTTGCACATGTGTGCTTGGGAGACAATTTACGTGTCTGAATAAGTGTGATTATCCGTTGGACCAAGGGTTGGCACTGTTAGCTAGCACTTTATCTCTTTACTCCTCTGCAGACCATCAAGCAGAAATCCTTCCTGATGACCTCACTTCTTGTCCCAGCTCTATATAACCTCCGTCTTACTTGTTACAATTCAGTTCTGCATTGAGACTGGCCTGAAAAGATATTATTCAGTTATTTTCATTCATTGATTTTTTTTGTTTTGTTTTTCAAGTATATGGGTTAGTACACCAAACCTTTATCTTGAAAAAAAAATAGATATGAATGGCGTGACATATGATACATATGCAGAGCATTAAATATTTATGATGTTAGTGTGAACACGTTGAGAGTTTCCCATCACAACAATTTCTTCAGTAACTCTGAAAAAGGAGCAGGGAGTCTCGGTTAGCTAATGTGGATCAAGCATTAGCAATTGTGCCTATACCCCAGCCTCCTCCCTGAGCTCCTTTTTGGTTTTGGGATATATATATATATTTTTTTTTTTTATTATTATTATTTTTTGGACATTTGAATCATTCTTTGATTTTTGCGTAGTAATTTATGTTTGACTACTACAAGCAAATATTGACTTTTGTGAAATTTGGTGAAGTTCCAAAGTTGTATTCATCAGTATCTATCACACATTCCTTTAAAGGTCCACATTCTAAAGCCAGGAGTGAATAATTGGATCAAAATTGAAGAGACCCCGTGCACTGCGATGAAACTGAAAGAAGAATGAAAAGTAATTAGTAAGTATCAGTCTCAAATATTACCACAGTTATATATAAAAAGATAATCCTAGACAAACAAGTTCACATACAAATTTTAGTCAAATTCACTAAACAGAAGAAAAATCCAGAATTTCTCTATTACAAAAAAAAATCTTGGGACGAGACAAGACTTTTTTTCTGATGACAAGACATAATCTTTTGAAGAGAGATGCTTTCACCTCCTGCGGGACAGTCAAGTCACGCCATATTTATAACCGTTTTCAAACAAGACCACGGTCATCTAACCTCTCAGTTGTTGGAATGCTTTTGACAGACTCACTTCCTGTGCTCTTATCTCTTAAAAAATCAGGGCCGGAAAAAGGCAAAGTAGAAAGTTGTAAAGAATTCAAAAATGTTGGCACGATACACATGCAGAGCAGGTTAGAGATAATGGAAGTAGGAAAATTCGAAAGTCTCAAAAAAAGAATAGTAAAGATCGCATTAGTGCAAACAAACGGAAAATATTACTCAGTGAAATAACGGAACAGCGAAAAGAGATCGAATAGTGTTTGAGGATGTCTGGGGGAGAAGAGAGACAAGGCAGTGAGACAAAAGGATGGCTTCTGTACAGGCTTTTAAATGTTCGAAGTGCCATACGAGATGCAGATCACGCGGCATGGCAGCAGCAGCTGATCGAGCAAAGAGGAGGCAAAAAAAAAACTATTTGTTGCCCATTGTGTCACTGTTTAAGAGAGGGTTTCAGAGGCATGACTGCATCTCCTTGGGGTGTGTTCAGTCCCCCTCTTCACAGCGGCACGTAGCGCTGGCAAGGCGAGTGAGGTAAAGGGGTTGGCAAGCGAAGCAAGCAGAGGGCACAACCCCATGCAAGGCGTGGTCGTGACACAATCTATACAGGCAGAAAGGATATGTTTCAAACTCATATTCCACAAGTCACAGAGTTGGCAGATCTCCTCTAAGCCATACCAGAGGTGCAGACTCCAGAGACTCGGAAGGGTGTTATAAGTGGCCCAGATTTGGGATTTCCTCCACATATCCCTCCATGTGACTGTCTTATTGATCATAGCCTCCCAGTTTGTCCATCTCCCTTGTTGCTGCTGCCTTACAGCTCTTATTTATTAAATATAATAAACACATAAAAAGTAATACTGTAAATAATCATAAGGCACACACCCTGGCTAACACGGGACACATACAGGAGTCAAAATAAGCTGTCAGTAGAGAACAAAAAATCCAAGCCAGGGAGACAAACAATCAAAGCAAAATCTACTTAAGGGCAAAGATGAAGTCGAAGATCAAAAAATAAAACCAAATGCAGAGCCAAGAAGAAACTGAATACCTAGGACTTGTTTGGAACAGAAGCCGACTATCGCTAAGGATTAAGTTCTTTGGAATATACATTGAAGGATACTGAACCTGCGCCATACCTCCGTATCTATGCAGAAGTACCGATAACCTCCTACAACAATGCGAACGGAATTATGACGATTCATAAACAAAGTGGCTTCATAAGTTTGGATTTCATGAGTAATACACCACTATCTTATATATAATTCGCCAGCCTACTCATTCACTCACTCATGTCTGTCCGAAGCCGAATGCACAGTCGCCTTCTGCGCAGCTGCCCGAAAAACCTTATGAGACCGGCATTGCGGCAGGTGGCGGATTTACGGCCGCAAAAATTCAAAGAGAAAGGCGACTTCGATTAAAGCTCTAGAGCAATGTTCCCTCTAAGGAGTAGCATATAGTGAGCAAAAAACATTGTTTATGAGCGACATTTTGTTTAAGCCAAAAATTTATGAGCACCAACTCCGACGGTCGTAGTGAGCGATCGTGCGATAAGTACGAGTGATGCCGTCGGAATGAGCGATCGTGCGGGAAGTATGAGCGACTCTCTGAATTCGTGTGAGCGATCGCTCATGCGCTCAGCTTAGAGGGAACATTGCTCTAGAGGCCTGAAAGGCGATTTCGACTGCAGCTCCAGGCCTAATTACGCACACATTCATTCAATACACCTATATAAGGTTTGTGGTGCTTAAACATATTACTATTCCACTCGTGCCCGTTTCATCTTACGTTATCGAAACAGGCTCTTTGTCTAGTCTTAAAATAATGAGGGTATATGACGTGTCACGCCAGTTGCCGAACCAATGATTACCAATGAGCAGCTTTATGAATAAAACAAAAAGGCCACACTTAAGAAAATCGGCCAAAAATGCTAGACTGATAGAAAGGCCGGACATAAAATGGTGCCACAATAGTATCATTAAAATAATACCAAAAATTATTAACAATAAAAATAGTAATTTTAGTTGTTGTCATAACTTACCTGTGACTGCGGGTGTGCTGCTTGTAGTCGGGACCGACCGTGACTGTAGGTGAAAAAGAAAAACAATTCACAGATGCCAAGATGTTAAAATCAAACAAGGTACAGTTTATTACATCCAATCCCTTTTCGTCGCTTTTAGGGTGCAAACATATATCAAAAAAAAAAAAAAAGGTGTGAACACAAGTGTCCAGAAAAATATCAAGGCTACTGTGGACAAAAAGGCACACTGAAAAGCAGGCAGATAATATTTTTTCTCAATTCTCTTGTTTATTCATTCGGAGTCACAGTAAGTAGAGATTCAAAAGAGCATAACTTGTTGCCTCAAAGCTCAATTGAACCCTGATCAAAAGCCAGGAGGGGTTTTTTATACTTCAGCATCTCATGATTAATAAGACAGAAAGAACATCCTTATCAAAACAGTAAAGTTAAACAATATGTCTGTTGAGCTAAGCATTATCTGTGTTCTCAAAGCTAAGCACAGGAGAAACGCCTTTGCATAAACTACATGTACTTTCTGCAGCCTTGTGACCTTGTCCCTGAAACATTCACTCTGAGAAAGGGAAAACAAGAAACAGCTTAGATTTTATTCATGTGGACACTATTTCTCCTGAACCCTGGAATAACATATTTTTGTTAGTTCATAAGCCAAAGCGTTTATCACTGGCAAGTTACAAAATACAGTAGTTATTATAAAAATTCTAATTTACTAAACACACAAAATACATGGTGCTGAGGAGAACATTCTTCTTCTACACTACCCATCAATGAAAATAAATAAGGGCTTAGCAGCCTTAACTACTATTTACATGCAAGAAAAAAAGAAAACAAATAAGGCTCTGCAACAGCCTTCCCTCTAAGTGAAACAAATCAGACTCCCTCAAAAAAAAAAAAAAAGCAAAACCGGGGCCAACGCCAGCTTACTGTATTTTTTTTTTTAAACATACACCCAGAACACCCAGGCCACTGAGCCACACCATCTCTCTCCCCACTGTGCTCTCAGTTATTTTCAACACTCTGACCTCCAACTACTCTTAAGTGCAGTCCATTCCCCCTCACTCTCTTGTCTACTCCCTCTTAAATAACAAAAAGCTATCCCATCAAGAGATTCGCTTTAATAGGGTATCACCATTCTTATCCTCGGGGCGTGGATATAACAACATTATCTAAATCAAAACTGACGTTAACACACTTAACGGTTATTTTTAGTATACTACCATCCCTCAAACTGCATGACATCAACATTAAACCCTAATTTTTCCTATCAAAAATCAACCTGACACCATCTACACCCCCGTAATACTCAGTCTTCTGCATACCCATGCCAAGTTGCGTTTGTATGGGCAGCACATGACGTTTTAAACTGACGAAGACTCCCCACACAAAACAACCAGCCAGCGAGCAGATTGAAAAAGGTAAAACGACCATGGTGATCACCAAAGCCCTCTGTGATGGTACGTTTAATATTTTCTTTTTTTTTATGACTGTCACTTTCGAACAACTGCTATACAGGGTGTCCATAAAGTCCGTGTGCAATTTAAAATAGTTGTAACTTTGTAAGTATACAGTATGTGATAGAAAGAAAGAATCTGTAAAAAGGATCAGATGGAAGAAACACTTACATTTTTTTATTGTTCTTGTTAATTTTCAACATGTCCACCATCATTACTAATACAAAGGGTAATACGATTCTGTCCGTCTTAATGGCTTTGTTGGACTTTCCTCAAAGGTTTCTTCTGTGGATGCTACAGTTTCTTCACTAACACGTGGCCTACCAGACTGTGGCTTATCATTGACAGAACCTGTTTCTTTAAATTTTTTGATCCACTTGGATTTGGAATTCCTGTGTGGAGCGTCTTTCTTATACTGGATTCTAAACCTTCTTTGGACAGCAGCGGTAGAGTTTAGTTCAGCCAACCAAAGAAGACAATTTACTTTCTCTTCTAGTGAAGCCATGGGCCAACAGTGATTCTGAAAAATAAGTAATTTTTAAGTTCTTCTTCTTTCGGCTGCTGCCATTAGGGGTTGCCACAACGGATCATCTTCTTCCATATCTTTCTAAAAATAAAACTTCTAAAGAAAAAAATAACTAGATACATCAAGCTTTCTAATCCTTTTTACAAATTCTTTCGATCACATATACTTACAAAGTTACAACTATTTTAAATTAAACACAGACTTTATGGACACCCTGTATATAACATGAAAAGGGGAAATATGTAACTCACAAAGCATACACTGGCTTCTCCTACATCCTTGCCCCCGGCACCAGGAGACTCGTTATCCGTGTCTCCGTGAGACTTGTGATCTCACAGTTGTGTAAAAACTGAACTAGAATAATTCAATATGTAATCGAACCCATTCATGATAATTTCTACCACTTGGTTGTTCCTCAGTTTCAGAGGAGGACTCCTGATGCAACAGCATAAGTCGCGAAGAGAAGCTTAACATAAGAAAGGAACATCTCTAGGCGCAAGTATCTTCAGTTTACTGGAATTTTGTAAATGCTGGTAAGTAGTTTCTTTGCCTCATTTTGGGCAACTGGAAGCAAAAGGTAAGCCACTTTGTTACTTTGTATCTTGATAACATGTTTTTCATTATAGTCTTTTTGATTCATTTCCCGTTTTCTTCTTTCCAGACTGTTGTCAGTGGATCTCTAAATTCAAACGTGCTGTTGCCTTGCAATTTTTCTGGCAATGGAGGCCAAGTGGATCTTAAATACACCAGAGTTATCTGGAAACAAAATGCCAAGGAGATAGTGAGATACGAGTCTGAGAAGTTGGAAGTTGCTAGCAAGGCAAAGATTTCTGAAGCGGAACTGAGGCATGGCAATGCCTCCCTCTTTCTCCCGCAAGTCATTATCGCTGATGAAGGAGATTACGAATGTGAAGTCAACTATGCTTCAGAGCATTACAACAGAAACGTTCGGTTTAATGTTATAGGTAGAAAGGCAAATTTTTTTTTTTGTCAAGAACAAGCCAAGAATGTCAAGACAAGAACACTGCTGCTTCTCTGGACCTGTCTAAACCAGTCTTGAACTCCTATCCATCTGCTGGCGTGGCTTACCCACATGTCCACCATAGTACTGCACAAAGAAATGACCTTTTTATCTCCTGTCTCTCGTTACTCTCTTTAGACATCGACCTCTTTTGGTGAGTGTATCCTTTCCTCGCTCTCAATGCTGCGTCTAACTGATCTCTGAATGTAAGGGGGCTTTAAAAACCAAATCCCAGGTCACCTCCGATGGGGCCTTGGGTTCACTTCTGGGGTCAGAGTCCAGCTTTCCCTCTTCTGCAGAGACACCAGGCCGGGGTTCATCTGGTAGCTGCTAGTATCCCTACACCAGAGTGTTCACTTTACCTTAAAAGGATAGGTTTGGCATTTTTCATCCATCCATCCATTTTCCAACCCGCTAAATCTGAACATAGGGTCAGGGGGTCTGCTGGAGCCAATCCCAGCCAACACAGGGCACAAGGCAGGAACCAATCCCAGGCAGGGTGCCAACCCACCGCAGGACACACACAAACACCAAGCACACACTAGGGCCAATTTAAAATCGCCAATCCACCTAACCTGCATGTCTTTGGACTGTGGGAGGGAACTGGAGCGCCCGGAGGAAACCCACGCAGACACGGGGAGAAAATTTGATGTGGAAACTGACACTTTTAGCAAATGTTTTACTTATTTGTTAAATTCAGTAGGATTTTGTCAGATTGTCAGAGGTCCAACTCATAATCATAACCACACATTAGATTTAATTATAACTTACAAAGTTGAAATTCAAAATTTAAATATCACTCCATTAAGTGAAGTTATTTCTGATTACTACTTAATTACATTTGATTTAGTCCTGCCCTTGTCAACACACTCCCAGATTAAAACAAAGACAGTGCGACATCTAGATTGTAATTCTGCTTCAAAATTTATAGATACTTTGAGTAAGTCAAGTGTAATTGTGGAAAACAATTTAGATCAGTTAACATCACATTATAATGTGACCTTGAGAGAGGCTCTGGACACAGTGGCTCCCATTAAAACAAAAGTGATCAAAGCACATAGAAACTCTCCCTGGTTTAATGAAAACACTCGAGCTCTTAAATTAGAGTGTCGAAAACTGGAGCGCAGATGGAGAACAACAAAGCTACTTGTCTTTCAAATTGCATGGACAGAGAGTGTTAATAAATATAAAAAAGCCCTCTTTAAAACTCGCTCAGAATACTATTCTACATTAATAGATAACAATAATAAAAATCCTCGAGTACTGTTTAGAACAGTGGCTAAATTAACAAATGGAAATTCAGATCGACAGTGCAAAATACCAACAGATATTAGCAGTACAGACTTTATGAACTTCTTCAATGAGAAAATTAAAAATATAAGATCCCAGATCTCTGCATCACACTACAAACCAAATACTAGCTTAGCAGACCCTGTCTCACATTGCATTCAGCACTTTAGTAATTTTAATCCTGTAACTGAGCAGGAAGTCTTAAGTTTAATTTGTAAAATGAAGCCCACTACTTGTTCCCTAGATCCAGTGCCAACAAAACTAGTAAAAAGTGCAATGGATGTTCTTGCAGCGCCTATCCTAAACATTATCAGTAGTTCATTATTGCATGGCACAGTACCTGATGCACTAAAAGTGTCAGTCATTAAACCATTACTTAAAAAGTCAGACCTAGACCCACACATACTAAATAATTATAGGCCTATTTCAAATCTACCGTTTCTCTCTAAAATACTAGAAAAAGTAGTCGCCAATCTGCTTCAGTCACACCTTACGCATTACAATTTATTTGAGAAATTCCAGTCTGGTTTTCGCACTGGTCATCATAGTACAGAAACGGCACTAACGCGGGTTGTAAACGACATTCTGATATCCTCTGATGAAGGAAAGTCCACTGTAATTATGTTGTTGGACTTAAGTGCAGCATTTGACACCATCGACCATTCTATTTTACTACACAGGCTAGAAAATGGTGTTGGGCTTACAGGCACTGTGCTTGCTTGGTTTAGTTCTTATTTATCAAATCGATTCCAATATGTACAGAAATGTGCTGACAGTACTCCATCATTATACACAGAAGTTCAATATGGTGTCCCGCAGGGCTCAGTACTGGGACCTTTACTGTTTTCACTTTACATGCTTCCACTGGGATCTATCATTAGGAAACATAATGTTAATTTTCACTCGTATGCAGATGACACCCAGTTACACCTGTTCTGTTTCTTTTTTCAGTACTCAAATGTGGAATTTGGTGCCACAGCCCACCTGTCAAGTTGTTTTGCTGGCCTAAGGTAAAGTCATTCCTGATGGAGGATCGCAGGAATCGTGGGAAAGAAGGGTCCTTTCATCGGATTGGCTGGACCAACACTGTTTCATCCGTGGAATGGCCAAATGAAGGAGGCAGCTTGATGGATGAGGTCTCCAGGAGTATAAAATTATCCAAATCTTATTATGTGATATCATCTACTGTTAAATTCTGCTCTGTACTTCTAAAAAATTTTTATTTTTTATTGAGGATTTGTTCTGTTCTGTGTATTATATTGTATTGACCCCCTTCTTTTGACACCCACTGCACGCCCAACCTACCTGGAAAGGGGTCTCTCTTTGAACTGCCTTTCCCAAGGTTTCTTCCATTTTTTCCCTACTAGGTTTTTTTGGGAGTTTTTCCTTGTCTTCTTAGAGAGTCAAGGCTGGGGGGCTGTCAAGAGGCAGGGCTTGTTAAAGCCCATTGCGGCACTTCCTGTGTGATTTTGGGCTATACAAAAATAAACTGTAACATGCAAACTCCACGCAGGGAGGACCCGGGAAGCAAACCCAGGTCTCCTAACTGCGAGGCAGCAGCGCTAACACTGCGCCACTGTGCCGCCCTGGCATTTTTCAAGTCAAAGTTATGTTTTCACAAACATGGTATTATTTGCATTGTGTTCTAATTACAAATTTGGAGGGCTTCTGCTATATAATAAAACTCTAAGGTCTGTTTATCCATTTTCTCAGAGCAATCTAATTGGTCAGTTTGGCTTTGGTGTGTTTTGGCCTGTTTAGCTTTGGTGATGCGACGAAAGAGGGTGTGAGAGAGTGAGACGCACAAGGGGGAGTGAAGACGCATACCGAGAGTCGCCTTCAAAGAAGAAAGTATAAAACCAGACAGGAGAAGAGAATGGTGCCTTGAAAATAATGACTGAAATCTGAGAAAATAATGAGAGAGTCTGAGAAGAGGATATTACAGGAATGCACTGGAGAATTCCCATCCTGGTCGGCTGGCCCAGTGAATTTGTAATAGATTCCTGTGTTATTTTTGTCTTTCAGCTTATCCAAAAGTCTCTATGAACCCCCCTCTGGTAGTGATGAATGAGAAAAGCCTACTAGAGTGTCGTGTGGACAACTTCTTTCCAAAAGGGATTTCCATTGAGTGGTTGAGGGATTCCCAGTCACTTTATGTCCAAGATGAACTACACTTGGAGCATAACCCTGATGGCACCTTCAGTACAGTTAGCCTGTTTTCCTACACACCCACCCCTGAGGATCACGGTGTGGCTTTCTGCTGCCGAGTGAAGCACGAGTGTCAGATGGGGCCACTTGAGGAGACCTTTCATCTGCAGTTCCGAAGTAAGTCCACTGCAGACAGCCAGTGATGACCACAGAGTCTCTTGAAAAAATCTTGCACCAGGTTTATAGGTGACTTTCTGGCTTAAATATATAAGGCGTATCGAAAAACTTTGACCCTGAACCTTATCAGACTCTATGGTGCTAATTTTGCTGGTGGACACAGATTAGCTCAGGTGGACTATAATACGTGAATTAACATATTTTCTGAATTTAACATATGGGCTATACCGTTTTTTTGCTGTGCAGGTTATCTAAGTATTTGTAAACACAATCCCTATTCTCTCTGCAGTTACATATTACCAGATGATGTATGCTAGACGTCATGTTATACAGTACACAGAAAAGCTTTGAAAACCAACTTTTTTGTTTTCTTTCTATGCTTGACATTGATGCTTTTCACATATACATATTGGCAACCAGGTCATTTTCTGATGATTATGATTGTTGGTAGTTTTAAAAATGAATAGACTGGCTGCAGCCAAAGTTCAGCTTCACAGTTGAGGACACCCTCACCTCTAATTCTAGGTTGCATTATGCCTATCATGGCTTAAGCTTTCAGTTAAGACTAAAGTTCAAGGCCCAGTGGTTCATGAGACCACCCTTAGCATTTTAGATATATATAGTGTAACAAAGGCGCTATATCAGCACTGACCCGACACAGACTGACACCGGAGGCATGTGTAAAATAAATAAACTTTTATTTTTCTTCACCTGGAGGCCACGTCTTCCCCGTGTCCCTCAGACACAACACAGTCCCACACAAAGCAAAACACAAATCTTCTCGTTTAAATCCTCCATTCCTCCCTGGCAGCTTTGTCTCCCTAACCTCCGAGTGGTGGCTGCTTTGTCCTTTTATAAGGCACCCGGTTGCACTTCTGGGTGTGGTGAAAACACTGTTCATAAGGGCTCAGCAGCTCCTGCTGCAGCACCCCCTGGCCGCACCTATGGATCCCAACAGGGCTGCACTAAACTCCAACTCCCATGAAGCCCTGCAGGAGGCTGAGGCACCGCTGCAACCCAGGGGGTGCCATCTAACATCCAGGGGGAGGTATTGATTAGCCCATGCTTGCTCCCCCGGAACATATACTGAAAGGGCGTCCCAGCTGGGCATGGGCCCTGGCCGTCCGCCACAATAGATAACCTACAGAGTGATGAACACTTGCTGCAAGGTGTTGCAAGGTCAAGTTGTCAGAAGATTTACAAATACTTCTGGTATCTGTTTTGAAAAATATAAAGTTGAAACCAGCATCAAAATAATAAATGAATGGCAGCAAAATGTAGAAATGGCATTTCTTCTACATGTACAATGTGAGGATTAGTTCCAAATATCCATTGTGATGGTGCTATCATCATTTAAGAACTTAAGACGTCTGACAAACAACTTGTTTGGGTGTCTATTAAAAGATACGAGTGAAGGACCATAAAACACCTCTGCAGTGTATGATAGAAGTTTTGCAGTGTTTTCCTTACAAAATATTTTTGTATTGAATGTCTTTATTGATCATATTAATTGTGAATATCCATAAGGTTTTGTTTTGGAATGAGAAAAATTATGAATTCCTGCACAAGTTTTGACCTGCAAGATTTTGTGTAAGGGATTATGAATTTGCATAATTTAAAGATTGGCTGTTTTAAACATAGCTCATTGAATGGTGCTATACAAAGTAACAAATAAAAGCCTTCAAGTAATTTCCTTTTGCAATATGTGCTTTCTACCAAATAAAATGAATTTGTGCTGACATTGATTTTATGTTTTAACAGAGCGAGCATCTGTGAAGTTGACTTCCATCGATTTGCCACAGGGTCGAAAGCTGATCACTTGTATTGCGGAGGATTTCTATCCAGCAGATGTTAACATGACCTGGAAGAAAAATGGGCTTCCTGTCAATAGTACAGAGGAAAAGGCAGATGGCTCCTTTGAGAAACGAGAGTACCACATTCTGGTTGACACAGAGATGGAGAGCGAGTATACCTGTGAAGTGAGTCAGGAGGGATTCTTGAATTCACTAGCCGAGAATAGATTCACCAAGTCAGGTAAAGTTACTGAGACATCCTCCGCCGTCCATGGAACAGAAATGTTGGGATGTTGTAGCTATGTGAGTTCTCTGTTGTTTACCTGTAAGTCACACAGATGAATTACTGGATTACACAAAACTCATTATCCTTCAGTTTTTTTTTTTACATTGCACACTCAACATTTACACACCCAGCATCTCTTACAACTGCAGATCCCTGACCGACAACATGCTCATTCTAGTTGTAGGTAATGTGACATTTGGTGGGGTAGAGCAAGGATAGATCTTGGTCCCATGATGCCCCAGAGTACAAGCACCTTTGGGAAGAATTGAACAAATCTGCAGTAAGGGATTGAAATGGCTGCAAAGGTTAGCCTGTTATCAATGATCAGTGTTCGTCTTAAAGATATTTAACTTTGAAAAGGAAGAAGGCATACCCTTTAACAGACTCATCAGCAATAGGTCAATGACTGATAGATACTTTATTAATCCCAAGGGGAATTAAGGACTGTCCTCCTTTCTCATGATAGACTAATAATGACAGAGTCTTCCACAAACTTCAAGGTAATTCTCTACTTTTGCGAACTCCTTATATACAAAATAAATTGGATTAGATGGACATCAGCCTTGAGGTGACCCAGTGGATGTACTTAGGCTATCAGAAAAACACAATACAGTAATCCCTCGCTACTTCGCGGTTCACTTTTCGCGGATTCACGACTTCGCGGGTTTTTAAATACAAGTGATTGCCCGCCTATCGCGGAAGTTATGTTCCAGACCCATCAGCAACAGGAGAAAATCCGCGATATAGAAAGACCATATAAATAAACATTTTTATAGTTTAAGCCTTAAAATACCCATCCCACATGCTTTTAACACATGTAAACTTATAAAACACACTTTGTTAACACATATGATATGTGGATGTCGGGCTAAGGATATGAGTAACATCTCACTATTATAAAACATTTTTACTTCACGCAAGACAAGACAGTGAGACAGGAAAATTGGTGATGTACAGGCTTTTAAATTATTGACAGGCAGAGCAACAACCAGCACAAAGCCAGCACAAAGTCCACTTCTCCTTAGCGTTCATTCAGCTCCCCACCCCCTTGACAATGAGAACTGCGCCTCCGGGGAGGGGGGTTTGAGCGAACGTGCGTTCAGCCCTCACACACACACACACACACACTCCTCCTCCTCCTTTGAACGAGCGACAAGCAGGCATTTTGGCAGAAGCAGCACAAAGTCCATTTCTGCTCAGCGTGAGTTCAGCTGCCCCCCTTCACAAAGCGAGTGCAGACACATTGACGTCTGATCGCTGCGTGCAGTGTGCAGTGTTGGTCTGCGGTGTTTAAGAATGTAGAAAGTGTTTAAGAGCATAGGAAGTGTTCATAAGAGCGTGGAAAAGGTTAACAAGAGAGTGAGAAAGGTTTATAAGAGTGTGGGAAGGGTTTATAAAGCCTTAAAATATGTATAAATAATAAAATAAATATAGGTCGCTACTTCGCGGATTTTCACCTATCGCAGGGGGCTCTGGAACGTAACCCCCGCAATAGGTGAGGGATTACTGTAATCAACATTCACTCTTTGTGTTCTGTTAATTAAGCCAATGTCACATTTCATGACCTCAAATCATAGGGTATGTCGCATTAGTCAATTGCGATTTCTGCTTTCATCGGCACACTATGTCTTGTCAATTTAAACAACTGACCGTCCAGCACAGTCTTACTTGTCCATTTTTCTGACAGCCAGTAGCATGCTGTTTGATTGATCCAGTGCTATACAAAGGGTTAATATCAGCAGCAATCTTGGTTATTTATTTCCTTTTTCCATTCTGTTTTAGTATGTAAAACACGAGGCATCAGAAAGATGAGCCTCTCTTCTGTTTGGAAAATCCAAAGCCCCCGTGTTTCTTATTTCTCTCAGTTACTGTACATTCTATGTATTATACTTCCTTGGTTGCCATCTCTCCTGAACACACAGCCCACTTCTCCAACTAAAGACATAATCAAGCCAGTTTAATTTTATCGTAGCCAGTCGCAGACTATGTGGAGTGACTCACTGAGTATGTCACATTAGGTGATCGGCTTTGTGGGAGGCCCCTGCTCACGACTGCCACTGACCCGCTAAGATTATGTAAATGTAGGCTACAACTGAAAATTGCTGGAAAGTCATCTAACGTGCCATGAGCTTTACTGTACTGTAGTTGAAAGGTCCAGAATCCAGCTTACAAGGTAAAGGACCAAACAGAATTTATCATTGAGTTGCTCTACTGAATAAACAGCAGTCATGCTTTGGGTTTTGATCCTTTTGAAGCAGGCATCCACTTATTTCATCCTTTCCATGTTAGCTTGTTCAAGGGCATTTTTGATGTCATCTCGATCAAAGAATGACCGAATCCCAGCTCCAGTCTGGAGTTTGGCTGAATATTTTATGAAACGAAATCAATTGTGTTGTAATTCAATTGTGTCTCAAACCTTAAATTGAGTTAATTAAATCTGATAAATGATAAACAATTTCAACACCTACCAATTATTTGCTTTTCTATGAATGCCTAGTCTCACAGAGCCAGACATGATTTTTCAAAGGGATTACACTTCTGGGGACAACTTGTTACAAAATATTTGTAGTGAATAGCAGTTAAATCCGCCACTGCAAAGGCTAAGGGCATGGGACTTCTTCCTAAAACAACTGCCCCTAATTCCTCCACTCCATGCATATTTAAACCTCTGGAGTTTCAGGGAGAGAGCTAAAGAGACTGAACAAAAACATTTACTGAGAGAGAAAATAAAGATAAAATTGCTATTATCAAATCAGGAGCTCAGTAGCACAATGTAACTGAAACGTAATGATTAGCATGTATATTATAATGACCATGGCTTTTGTCTGCTATGATATCTCTTTGTCATTTTGACTTATTACATCACTATATGGCATAACAACAGCAAATAGAGTTTAGATAAGCATTGTGATCTTTGTATATACTTCATGTTAAAATGTTGCAGCTATATTCTGATACTTCTATTTCTGTACAAATGACTAACAAACATTAATGCAGTATGCACAGCTAATTAGCAGCTCTAGTCAGGGTATGCTGGACTAAAATTGTGAGTCTTCAGCCTGAGAGTGAAGGGGCATCTCTTATTTAACTCTTTCGGGGCAGATGTTGACTTTTGTCGAAATTCAGGGGTAGAGAACAGTAATCAGCTGTAAACTACAACAAAACTCGCCGTTGTTTTAGTTCAACTCTCTTTGCAAGAAGGAAAGTTAGCTTCGTTGATTTGACCTCAATTACCTGCGCATGCATGAGAAGCGAAGAGCAAACAACCTCTAAAATGGCATCGACATCTGGTGAGAGACTAAAGCGAATGCACAAAGCAAAATACTCCGTGGACGACATTTTGCGTATTATCGCTGAATTGGACTGTGACTTGTCGGACTCCAATTTTGATGCAAGTGATTTGAAGATGGAGATTGAAAATGAAAGTGAGGGACTGGCTTCAGCTGATCGGTCCCCAGCTGATCGTGGTGCTGAACATGCTTGTGTAGCTGATGCACCTACGGCAATATTCGCCTGGGATGACTGCCACATATGATGACAAGAGGTACAAGCCAGATTGGGTCGCACTGCCTCGTGAAGACGGGGCCAGGCAGCCAGCCCTCCAACCTCCCACTGCTATTTTATTAATCCTTAGAATCTAAAGTAGGCTGGCATCTTGAGATCTGAATGTGCGCTCAGGTAAACCGGGCCTTGGCCAATTACATTTTTATATATTTAAAGGAGGATTTTGAAACTGGCCTAAGCTTAACTGGAAGCCAGTGTAACGACTTGAGTACTGGAGTTATGTATTCATATTTTTTGGTTTATACTGTATAATAAGTCTTACAGCAGCATTTTGAATTAACTGAAAGAGCAACTTGAACAGCCTGTGAGTAATGTGTTGCAATAGTCAATCCTACTAGACATAAATTCATTAAATTATTATTTATTATTAAATAAAGTTACTGAATATTGGTCAAATTAACAGAGCTAAAGCGTTAGATATTTGTATGCAGGTAGGTTCCAAAGAAACAGGTGCTTTCATTTGTTTGTCATTTGTGCAGGCTGATTAGGAAGAGTAGCATAAAGATGCCAAGTCAGATGACAGTAAACACAAATAACAAAGATAAAAACAAACATTCCCAGTTCACAGACTTTCTCTGCAACACTGTTAGAATCAAAATCAACTCGGGGAAAGATGTCCTCAGTGAATTTTAAGGATAACACTTTCAAAATAAAAATTAGACACAACAGCACTAGCAATTCAACTCTCTACAGTCGGGTCCAAAAGATTTGAGAATGACACAAGTGTTGATTTTCACAAAGTCTGCTGCTTCAGTGTTTTTAGATCTTTTTGTCAGATGTTTCTATGTTATACTGAAATAGAATTCCAAGCATTTCCTAAGTTTCAAGGGCTTTTATTGACAATTACATTAAGTTTATGCAGAGTCAATATTTGCAGTGTTGGCCCTTCATTCTTTTTCAAGACCTCTGCAGTTCGCCCTGGCATGCTGGCAATCAATTTCTGGGTCAAATCCTGACTGATGGCAGCTTCCCATCCTTGCATAATCAATGCTTGGAGTTTTTCCAAATTGGTGGGTTTTTGTTTGTCCACCCACACCTCTTGAGGATTGACCACAAGTTCTCAATGGGATTAACGGTCTAGGGAGTTTCCTGGCCACGGATCCAAAAGTTTGATTTTTTTTCCCCCGAGCCACTTAGTTATCACTTTTGCCTTATGGCCCGGTGCTCCATCATGTTGGTCACCAAACTGTTCTTGGATGGTTGGTAGAAGTTGCTCTCGGAGGATGTTTTGGTCCCATCCTTTATTCATGGCTGTGTTTTTAGGCCAAATTGTGAGTGAGACACATGAATGGTCTCGGGATGCTTTACTGTTGGCATGACACAGGACTGATGGTAGCGCCACTCACCTTTTCTCTTTTCTGGATTCCCCAAACAATTGGAAAGGGGATTGATTCATCAGAGAAAATGACTTTCCCCCAGCAGTCCTCAGCAGTCCAATCCCTGTACCTTTTGCAGAATATCAGTCAGTCCCTGATGTTTTTCTTGGCTTCTTTGCTGCCCTTCTTGAAACACCAGGCCATCCTCTAAAAGTCTTTGCCTCACTCACACCTGCCTGCTGCCATTCCTGAGCAAGCTCTGCACTGATGGTGCCTGCAGATGAATCCACTTTAGCAGACAGTCCAGGTGCTTGCTGGACTCTTTTCAGCACCCTGAAGCCTTCTTCACCACAGCAGTGGAAATGGGATTTTTAGGGATTAAGTTAATTTTCATGACAAAGAGGGACTGTGCAATTAATTTCAATTCATCTGATCACTCTTCAGAACATTCTGGAGTAGATGCAAATTGCCATCATTAAAACTGAGGAAGCAAACTTTGTGAAAATGACTATTTGTGTTATTCTCAAAACTTCTGGCCACAGCCTGCTCTTCTCTTTTCAGTCCTCAAAATCAGCTGGGTACCTATGCCACTTGGCTGTGGTAATGAAATAAAGTGGCAGAGCTGGACTGAAAGTTATTCTTTCTGATGTGACTGACTGTCCATTTTTTATCATCACCATACACAAAAGGTAAGCGTTCAATACAGTTTTAAATGTTGTGAAGTCTTGAGTACTCAATCCTTTCTTCTTGTTAACAGAGGTTTGTGGAAACAGGACTCGGACGGTTGTCATTACCATATTTGTTCTCTTGATTATTGAAGTTGTTCTGGTGCTGGTGGGCTACTTTCTTTATAAGAAGTGTAAGTATTTTTTTTGTACAACTGTCTTTACATTTAAAATGGAGGTGCAGCCATTGTACTGTTGAAGACTTAGAACTTTCATTAGTTTGTTTCCTTCTCCTGTCATAAAATCTAATAAAATAAACACATATTTACATTGAACACCTTTATTTATTTCAAACTGCACCTCTCATAGTAATTAATAATTCATTATGCACAATATACTAAAATACACCACAGGGAGTCAACAATCGGAGAATCAGGGCACAAAGTAACAAAGCACTGCTAAAGCTAATGGAGCAGTTTGTGTCATATTCTGGTTCAATGTTATTAACATGTGGAATTTATTTATTTTATAGATGGTCACAAAATATTTTTCTATTTTTGTGCAAATGTTTAGTTTTTTATGCTTTGCCTTCATGGTGACATCATTCTGACATCCCTGAGCCTGAGCATGTGCACACAATCGGACACAAAGTGTCGGCAATAATTCAACGATGAACTCGCATGTGATGATGGCAGACAATGTTAACAAAAGCTTTAGGAATTCTAAGGAATTGGTTAACGTCTTTAACCTCTTATTAAGGATCTTAACGTGACAGTTTCTCTTTAATTACGGCTGTAGTACTAGGGTGTTGTGCCGTGTTCGCCATTCTACTTAGCCAATAAAAGGTGTCATTTTGCTTATCTTCTTATTACGGCTTTAACAGAAAAGCTGTGCATGAAATTTATGTACATTGAAAATACTCAATTCCTTTATTATTTGTAAAAAGAACTTTACTACAGTTCCAGGCCTAATAAATGTGAGGCTAACCTTCCAAGGTGTAAATTGAAGTTGATGCCTCACATGTACATGTTCAGTTATCACCATTTGTGGTTCCTTTACCAGATCTAGTAAAATCCAACAGTAGTACTTATACTGTTAAGGGTATTATTCATGCCCATGGCAGATTATAAAATGCATTTTTAATGCAACTTTCTCCTAAATTTACAAATTATCAGGCAGGAAGAGATGTGATAACAGGGAGTGAGTCAAATGTTGCAATTGAAAACTGACATTTTATTTCAGACTAGCTGTGCTACCCTTTCAAGATGGGTTGAAATCACTCACATTAACACTGCTTTTTCGAAAACCATGCCACATGCCATACAATAGAGACATGTGCATTGAAAAATTTCATTCCAACAGGTGGCACATCAGAAATATCTATAGTAATGAAATGTATTGCATTTGTCATCACAAACATTAAAGCAGATATAAACACTAACGGAACCCATGCCAAAAGCCAGCTAACAGTGTTGTGTACTAAATTTGTCATTCCAACAGATGGCAAATCAGAAACATTTGTAGTAATGCATTTTATTACTATAAATGCTTGTGGTGAGCCATCTGTTGAAATGACAAATGCAATGCATGACAAAATACATTCCAATAGACGGTGCACTGCAAAGGTTAACGCAGAGGTCTGTTTTGATTACTCAGATTTTAACCTGGGTTAGATGAAGAGCAAAGATAGATTTATTCATAATTTTAAGCCTATTCTATCCCAGAGGTGAATCCAGGAATTAATCTGGCAATGGGAGAGGTTTTTCGGACAGAAATCATAATTTATGTGGTCATTAAGTTGAAATTGTCATAAAATATGTTTTGTGGTGGGGATCTAACCCACACCGTTCTGCATTAATAGATGGCCTGATTGTGTGGCCTTATGGTTACTGTCCTTCGTCCTTAATTTCAAGTTGTAAATTACTCTTCAATGTATGCTGGTCTTATTCTCTGTACACATTGACATTTGTACAAATGAACAATTAGTTTTTCTTTTTATATATATTTTTGTAATAGTATAATGTTTTATCCTTCTTTTTTTTTTTTTTTTTTTTTAATTCAGACTACCGCAAAAGATCTCCAGTTGCAGGTTCAAGTGGATCCCCTTCGGTGTCTTTAAGAGCGATGGTAAGAGACCCAGCACCCTGATAAATGTCTAGTGGAATGAATAGAGGGACTTTTATTTGTCTTCAAGGGGGAGATATGTGTTTTTTTTATAGAAGCTCATCAATTAATGAATTAATAATGATATTATATTATGACAAACAAGAAACCACTCTCAAATACACATCAAAATAATTAAAAAGAAAGAATACTTCTGACTTGGCAGTCCCAGTCCCAGTGAGGTGCTATACAGGCAAATTGCTGTCCGTTTAAAGGACCCCCAGTCCTGTTTCTTGACACACTTCTACTGAATCATTTGTTGGCTGATGGCACTCAGTTTTGTCTTAATTCTCTCCTTCGCTATGACCTCCAGGAGGTCTTGAGCGAGTCCCACAATTTAGCCTGCCCTTTTATTTAGCTTATTGTTTTGGTGGGCCTCTCTTGAAGTAATAATAATAATAATTCATTTTATTTAATAGGTGCCTTTCTTACCACTCAAGGCCACCTTACAATGAAATTAAACGAAAGTAATAAAATATAAAAACAAAGAGGATGATGAAATCAAATAGCAATAAGGTACAGATGTAGTAGCAAACATCAAGGATAACAGGCAGTAAATTCATAATTGGTATGCCAGTTAGAAGAGAGAAGTTTTGAGGGCAGTTTTAAAATGTGTTATTGAGTCGAGTTGACGAATATGAGAGGGAAGAGAATTCCAGAGTTGAGGAGCACAATGAGAGACGCTCGAGCTCCCATAGAACAGAGTTTGATGTGTGGTACAGAAAGTCGAGCTGCAGATGAGGATCTGAGTGAGCGACAGGAGTGCAAGTCTGGAGGAGATCAGTGAGGTTGTGGAGAGCTTTAAATGTTAAGAGCGGTATTTAGTATTGTAATCGGTCGTTAACAGGGAGCCAGTAAAGTTGAGAGAGAATTGGTGGGATATGTTCAGTGGATTTAGAACAGGATATTATCCTAGCAGGAGAAGTTTAAATAAGTTGTAAGTTATGGATAGGTTTTTGTGGGACTTGTAACGACTCCGACTGAATGATGGTCAACTCTCAGACTGATGGTTTATGAATGTTTATTACCGTTTCCGTGACCTTGTTTCATAAACACACCGTAAGAGCTATGAAGGCAAAGTACAAAATAAAAAGCATGTAAATAACTTAACATAAATATTCGTAACTTTTGTTTTACATATAAAACAGAGAAATTAATACCTTCTTCACTTTTCAGTGAGGTGCTTGTTTGTTAATCCCATATGTCACCATTTTCCTTTCCTATTCCAGGCAAAAACTGCACAATTAATTATGTAAACCAAAGACACACAATAACTTATCAAAATGAAAGTCACTCAAACACTGTGATTCAAGTCCTGCTGAAGCATCATGCGTCCTTTACACTCCCACCAAATCATTACAGATTTAAATATAATGATTTCAACACTGACATACAATTAATGACAGCTTAAACTAAACAACAAGCTAAATGAAATAGCAAACTAATTGAAGAGGTGAGGGTCAAGTTGTGGAAAGAGTTGGGGAGCAGATCTTAGCTAGTCTCCAGCAAAAGGACCAGCTTCCGAATAGGGTGTTGAACTACTGATGGTTTGCTGAGCCACTCTCCTTTTTTTACTTAACTTCCGGTCTCCAAGGTGGATTTTAAACCTCCTTACAAGTCCATCTTTGTCAGTTTTTGGTCTCTACTATTCTACCTACATTCCATTCAGTTCTAGGCAGATCTTTCATTATTACTATGTCACCTATCTGCTAATTTCTTCTTGGTATGTGCCAGCGCTGTCTGAGAACAATATTACAAATATATTCCTCCCACCATCTGCTCCAAAATTGCTCTGCAAGATATTGAACATGTCACCATTTTTTTCTTGCATATATAATAATAATAATAATAATAATAAATATATATGTCCTCTTTAACAAACTTTCCTGGAGAAGGCAAGGCAGCAGTAGATTTTAGAGTCAGCAAGTGATTAAGGGTAAGTGGTTCAAGACTACTTGGGTCATTAAGGTTGTCAGTGGTAAGGGGACAGTTGTTTACAATTGCCATTGCCTCATATGAGAATAATCACAGAGAAGAGTCATCTAATCTTCTAGAAGAAAGTGAAACAGTGATGTCATTTTTTACTGTCTTGATCTGACGTTCCCAAACGCCACCAACATGGCTTGAGTATGGCGCATTCATGTTAAAATCACACTGTCTCTCAGCAAGAAAGGCCATTACTCGTTCATTGTCAACCTTTTTATGTGCTTCCTTTAGCTCATTTTGTGCTCCTAGAAAGTTGCATTCTTTGATCTGACCTTATTTGGCAAACTGCACCACGTATAGCAATAAAGCAGCGGAGCCCATTGATACAAGCATCTGTTGACACGTCATCCAGCATTTCTATATGAATGGCCTGAGAACAAAAACCGGTAAACAGAAGATCATACCTTTTATTTACCTTTCTACCCACTTTAGTAAGAAATGGGCCAAATCAATCCATTCCACAATATGTGAATGGTGGTGAAGGATCCACTTGTTCTGGAGGCAAATCGGCAATTCTTTGTTCCTCCATGGGTCTCCTGTGCTTCCTACAGGTGATGCATTGATAAATATGACGCGTTACTACCTGACTGATGAAAGGAATCCAGAAACCATTTGATCTGATTTAATTAATTGTAAGACCTTTCCCTTGATGCTTGATCCTTTCATGGCAATGACCAACTATCAAAGTTGTGATGTGATGATTCTTGGGCAGAATTGTGGGATGTTTCAGGAAGAGAAGAGCTACTAAGTCTTCCTCCCACCTTGAGCACACCATCCTTATCTATAAAGGCATCAAGAGAAAACAGACTGTTATGCGAAGGAAGTTGAACTCCTGTTTTAAGTATCTTTAGCTCATTTCCATAAACTTCTTTCTGCAGTGCTTTTATTATAAAACTCTTTGCATTCTGCCTTTTTGTTATTGTGGAAATTCCATCTGATTTGTCCTTTTGAATTCTTCTAAGAATGCGTGCAACAGCTCGAACAGCACGTGACCAGGATTAAAAATTGATCAGATGATCTATGAGGCTTTCTTCCTCTGTGGCGGTTGTGTTAGCACTTGTGATACTCTGACCTCAGGATCTCCAATTGAAAGTTCTGGGATCATATCTGACAGTGAAGGTAATTCTCTTTCCCACAGAAATTTGGACCCTGTAAACCAGTTTGATGAAAGCAGTTCACAAACTGCTCCCACTGTGGCTGAAGCTCGTCATGCAGAGTGTCATCCCAGCTTATGCCCCATCTGCACATCTCTTGGAGAACTCTTTTACCATTAAAAACAAACGGAGCTACAAATCCTAAAGGATCATACAAAGAGGCAATAGTGGAAAGAATTCCCCGACGAGTTGCAGGCTGATCCTAGAGACTGATATTAAATTTAAAATGGTCTGATTCAATATGCCACTGAATTCCTAAAGCTCTTTCTATTGGCAAGTCATCAAATGCAAGACTAAAATTTTTTACATCAATTACACGTTCAGAGAGTGGTGTGCTCTCTAAGACAGCTCTGTTGTTTGATACAAACTTGTGTAGCCAGAGACCACCTTTGGCGCAAAGTTCTTGAGTCTCCTTTGCAAGCTTAATGCCCTGTTCTGTACTGTTAACACTTGTAATTCCATCGTCCACATAAAAGTTTCTTAGGATAAACTGGGAGCTTAGAGGATATAGAACACTGTTCATTTTTGCTAAATGTTTCAGCCCATAGTTTGCACATCCAGGAGAAGAAGCAGCACCAAACAAATGTACTTTCATTCAAAACTTTTGAGGGTCTGTATGCAGATTTCCTTTCTTCCACCAAAGGAAGGGCAAATAATTCCTGTCATGCTCACATACATACTGTGCTGACGAAATCCGATAAGGACTCCAACCAAACTGTTTGTTAGATCAGGCCCAGTGAGAAGATGATCATTGAGACTGGTTCCTTTATGTTTGGCAGAACAATCAAACACAACACACAATTTGTTTCGCTTCTTAGGATGATAAATGCCGTGATGAGGAATGTACCAAGTCTCACTTTCATTACCCTCATCTTTAACTTCCTCTGAATCACCCTTCTGTCTTCCATGAAACTCACATAGTGTTCCTTGTACATATAATTTCTTTGTAAATTTCCTCTTCAAATGATCAAGCCGAATAATTACAAGTGACTTGTTGTTGGGTAGACTGGATCTCTTCTTGAATGGTAGGGGCATTTCATAGTGGTTAAGGCTGATTTTCTTAATGCCTTCTTGCAATTTTCTCAGAAAACGGATGTCATCTTGGGAGACCTTTTTTTCCTCCTCATTGGTGTCTTTGAAATCTGATTCCAAAATGTGAATTGCATCTGCAGGTGTCATTAGGAGAAGCTCTTTAACTGTGACTCTATAGCACAGACAAATATGGTTAGGTGAATCCATATGTGGTGATGAAGGCCCTACAATACTCCATCCTAAGTCATATATATACAGTGGAACCTCGAGATACAAGTTTAATTTGTTCCAGCACTGAGCTCGTATAGCGAATTTCTCATATCTAGAACAAACTTCCCCATTGAAAATAATGGAAATCCAGTTAATCCATTCCGCACCCCAAAAATATTGACATAAAAATCAATTTTCCTAACAAATAGCACTGATAAATAATATATACTGTAGTCTACCTTTAATAAATAACACTGGTAAATAATATAACTGTATTAAAAGAATCAAAACAGGTGTCCAAAGTGCAGTAGAGCATTCAATAAATCTTTAAATAAATAATCATTAAAACAGTTGTGAAGTGGAGGTTTAAAATACACAAGAATAACAATCCTTTAACACGAGGTTAAAACGTCAACAGGAGGCAGTCATTAAAAAACAGATGACAATCTCCTGTGCTGCTTCTCTGTTAGCGTCAGCGTCTCACCTGCTTCTCCCATGCGGGCTCTGCAACAGGCGAGACACTCTTAATGCAGCTGACCTTCTCTACACCGTCCTGCTTCAGCTGTTTGGCTCGCCAGTTCAGCTACACACGAGCCTGCACTCGCTCGCTTTCCCGCACCAACTTTCTCCTACTGCTGCTTCCTGCCTCCTTCCTCCTCCTGCAACCTCCGTTCTTTCTCCTCTCTTTTCTTTTACTTCTTCTCCCCCTTAACCGGCTCGCGCTTCTCTATATATGTGGGGAGGACATGGCAGCTGCAGCCCATCAGCCACAGGAACAATCATGGATGTGGGCAGTTTCCCATCTGTGCATTTAGGTGAGAAACGCAGGCACTGCAGATCGCTCTGCGGCTCGCTACTGTTACCACGCCCCCTCGCTAAGCCGTGACCTATACCCACAGCCTGGCTCGTGGCTCGTTACGCGAGCCAATGCTCGTATTTAGATCCAAATTTTTCGCTCATACTTTCCTCGTATACAGAGGTGATCATATCTCGAGGTTCCACTGTGTGTGTATATGTATATATATATATATATATATAAGATGATCCGCTGTGGCAACCCCTAACAGGAGCAGCAGAATGAAGAAGATATATATATGTACTGTATATATATATATATATATATATATATATATATATATATATATATATATATATATATATATATCGGCATTCGTAGTCTGAATCACAATCTGATTGTAGGGGTGGTTACCTACCAGGTAACGCTTGTGGTTGGTCAGCAAGTCGGCTAACATCCGCCACGGTGCCCTCCTTCAGTTGCGAGAAGCACATCATAGAATGGTTGAAATAGTTTACTGTCAAATAATGCAAAGAGTACGCGACACGTGTTTTGCCCTAATTCTGGGCTCATCAGGCGTACACACTCACTGCACTCCCTCTCGGGAATCGAACCTCGGGCGTCAGCACTGGAAGCGAAGCCCCTAACGTTGCGCCACGGCGTGTGATTCGTTTATTTGACAGCATGTAGATCGGGGTAATTACATTCACGGGATTGTGATTCAGACTACGAATGCCGTGAATGTAATTACCCCGATGGAATTGCAGGCCTTAAAAGATGTCAGAGAGCAGACACAGGGCATGGCTCAAGACGCAGGGACAACACACGTTGATACACCAGTACAGAAAGAAGGGAACCAACAGGGAACTGTAATCCCTGTTTCTGTGTTGGATGACCTTAAAAGGGTATAGAGGTGATAAAGGGGTGAAACCTTTAAGCCTGTAATGTTCCACCCTGGACGCTAGAAGGAAGGGGACCACCAGTTGCCAGAAACGCCTAGCCTTCCTGATAATGACAGTGTGAAGCCATGGAGGGCTGTCTTTAGAATTTATAATCTCTATTCCAACAGAGGCAGCATATACTCACATATTGCCCCATTAAGATTCAAGACAGTTCTGAAGACCTGGCCTCGGGTGAACCAACAGCTCAGGGTTGAGGGAGTTCTAACCAGGTATCTAGTTACAAAAATAGAGAAGGCCCAGCCATCAAAGTCATCTTTAAAACTGGGTTTGATGTGACCATGCAATGGGGGTGAAAGCTGCCTTAAACCCATGGCCTCAATGGCTCAAGAGTCAGATAAATGCTAAGCTGATGGGAGAAAAGAGAGGTCAGAGATTGAAGGTGAGGAATGGAGAACTTGATGCTCATTTAGAAAACAAGAAGACAAACCACACCACTTGATAGATGGACAAGAGGTCAGATGGGGCCAGAGAGTTGAAACTGTTGTTGTTTTGTCTATTTAGTATCTCTCTTTGTTCACCCTATTGTTGTATTTAATACATTTATCAATGTTTGGTTATTTTGGACTGCTTGCCATTATTCTCTTGGTGCTGCAATTTTAATTTTGTTTGTAAAGGGTTTTGGAATGAAGCTAGTCATGAGGTCTCCTACAAAAAGAAGACTTGAATTTAGGATAAGGTTCTAAAAAACCAGGTGGCTGTATAGAGTGTTACACGTCTCTGTGGGCATAAATGTGGGACTTTGTTATATGTTTCATCAAAATAAGGTTTTAAACAAAGACTAATGTGTTTAGAGACATTATACGAGAGACGTTCAAAGAGTTTCCACGCTTTTTTTTTAACTCTCTTTATTAAGAATTTCAAAAGCAAATGACATCACTTTTCTACATAGCCACCTTCCTTTTATGCAATGCAATTTTCCCAGCGTCGTACCAACTTTTTAATGGCCAATTACTACTTCACTCGCCTTTAATGTTTCCACCGAAAATATAAAAGTGCGGAAACATTTTGAACATCCCTTGTAGAGCGCAGCTTACAGAAGTGCAACACACCGATGTGAATATGACAATCTGTACTGTGGTTATGTCCAAAGCAGATGTATTTTGTTGTTGAATGCCACGCCTCCTATTCATATCCCTTTGAAAGTGCAACGCATCTTAACAGAAATCAAAATAATCATCTATTGTGTGTTGTCATAAACAAACACACCAGACATCACAAAGGTTTGGGGCAGCCACCCGTATAATGTATCCTGGCTGCAAATGTAGCAATTTTTAAAGAGGTGTGGTCAAGTTGGGGAGCATGCACTGGTACAGCGCATTGCTACACCCACTACACAACGAAACAACTCGGGATCCCGGTTGGCAACCCCCTCAGGCAGACATGTGGTCAAGTCCCGCCCTCCGGGAATTACCCTCTCTCTGCTGCAGCCAGGTGTTTTTGGGTGACCCCTTGGCCTGGTCCAGCCACTCGGGTCCCCAACAATAAGGATCCTACAAGATGGATCACCCTCGGGGGAAACGCGCCACTTGGCTGTAGTGCCGTAACTGACGCTCCCTCACAATGCAGGTCATGTGCCTCATTCGAGACTCCATGACGAACCGCTCATTCGACACAAAGTCAAACCAACAGTACCCAAGGATTTTCCGGAGAGACACAGTACCAAAGGAGTCCAGTCTTCGTCTCAGGTCACTGGATAGCGTCCATGTCTCACAACCATAGAGCAAGACATGAAGCACCAGGGCTCTAAAGACTTGGACCTTAATCCTTTTGCATAGATATCAGGAGCACCACACATCCCTTTCCAGTGACCTCATGACCCCCCCCCCCCCCCCATGCTCTCCCAATCTGTCTACTGACTTCATAGGAAGAGTCACCAGAGACATGAATGTCGCTGCCAAAGTAAGTAAACCTCTCGACAAGGCCGACACTCTCTCTGCAGACAGACACACTGATGATGGCCGTGCCCAAGAGGTCATTAAAGGCCTGGATCTTGGTCTTTATTCAGGACACTCGCAAGCCCAGACACTCAGACTCCTGAGCGCCCCGATCAGAGTCGTCATTGACTCAGCAAACTGATCACATATAGTAAAGATGGTGGATTTAATGACCCGTTCAAGAAGTGACATCATCTTTGGGGCCGGATCCAGAAGTGATGTCATCTTTTGGAGCCGGAACCTGGCGGGATTTCCCGGGAATGGTCGGCAAGTAACTGAGAAAGATGGTCAGTACACTCTGCCACCCCCCCACCCCAGTCGGTGGTGGTATTACAACTACTCAGGCCCTTTAGCTGCCTCCTACTCGCACGTGTGTGACAGTGTTTACATCCCAAAAAGATTTACTGCATGTTGTTTTTAAATATTCATCACCTTCTAAAAACTGGGCACATTTCAGGACATGAACATGATCATTTCTCTTGTGTTTCTAACCAGGGCTCATCAACCGCAACATCAGAAATGGGATGAAGCTGAGGAAGGGATGCCTAGGAAAGAATACAACAGGACCTTCTTCACCATTGAACAATTCACTGCTGTGGCATTTTTGAGATTTCGACAGTTGACGATTTTTCAAAGAATGCTTTATTTAGTGAGAATGCTCACTGTGTTCCCTCACCCAATTTTAGTTATTGGGGGGAAAATAGTTTTGTTTGTGCGTTAGGAAGGCATGATATTGAACATTTCAAAAATCAAAAAATGAGATGTGCTTTTCATCCTTAGGAGTGAGCTGCATCATTAGGTGATAAGGCAGCTATAATGGCAGATTTTGGATTGGGAATGCATGAAATACAAACCAATAATAATTGAGCTTGCAAAGCCAAATGGCCAGTGTTGCATTAACTCTTACAGTGTTGAAAATGAGGATGGAAACCTCCTTTTGATATACTGTGGACTCCTAAAGTATTCAGACCCATTCCCTTTCTGCACACTTTATTGTGTTGTAGATTTAATTTTAAATGGATACCATAGCAAAGGGTTGGAATACTTATATAAATGAGAAATTTCTGCTTTGGAATTTTAATAAACTAAAATTCGCTTCACTCGCCAACCCCCAGCCTACGCTATGCACCAGCCACTCGCATCTCTGCCGCTCGCGTATGTGGATTTCACTTTCATCAAACAACAAATCTTTTAATTCTCACAGATGCACCTCTTCATTTGGAAGAAACAGTACATTTCCCTGATGGCAACACAAATTAAGTTAAACTTAACTTTTAACTTAAAGTTTAAAGCCGAACAATATCTACATACTTCTGTCATATCACCTATGTCCATATATTCAATCTCTTTTTGCTTTTCCATTATTTCACTGAGTAATAATTTCCATTTGTTAGCTGTAATGTGATCTTTACTTTCAGTTTTTTGAGACGTTCGAATTTTAGTACTTTCATAATCTCTAACCTGCTCTGCATGTGTATCTTGCCCACTTTTTTGAACCTCTTTACGACGTTCTACTTTGTCTTTTATTTCCGACCCTGCTTGGAGCTGAGAGCGCAGCAACTGTGTCTGACAATAGCATTCACACAAATGAGAAGTGATTGGAACGTGGGCGTGGTTGTAAATGTTTTAGAGGAGGGCGGGACTTGTCACAATCTCTTGCAAAAAGTCTCATCTCGCGGGAACTGAAATTAGCTCTCGTGGGAGTTGAAATTATCTCCAAGAAAGTCTCATCTCAGGATTTCCTTTTATAATAGAGATATTTGTTTCTGCAAACACGTTCTTTTTACTTTGATATTATAGGTTATTGGTCGTAGGTTGTTGGGCAAAATCAGCAGATTCATCAATTTAAATTTGCAACACAAAGCGCGCAGAAAGTCAGGGGCTCTGAATGCATTCTGATCCCACTGTATATACACTTTAAGAATTCATTTAACATTGGTGATTTAGCTTTGCACTATGATGAAATATTCCCAACTGCATGATGTCCACCTTTTTCAGATTTGTTTTTTTTTAAATGTTGAGATTAAAAGGATTATTTAAATATCCATGGCAATTGAATTGACATCTCTTCACAGTAAGTTCAAATATACACATTATCACTATACATTAATAACCCTCCTCTAGCTATCACTTAAATGTCTCTTCCTCCATATTTTACACCAGCCATGCTGCCCGTCTTAGATGGGTTTGAAATCTAAGTAATTAATGTGGACCTCGGCATTACCGTTTGCAGTGCACCATGTAATGCATATGTGTCTGTTCTATGCCATTTGGTATGGGATTCGTAAAAGCAATGCTAACGTTTCAATGCACCATTAGTTGGAATGACAAATACAATGTTATGCGCTGTTTGGTGCAGGGTTCATAAAAGCAGCATTAACATTTGTGATGCTCCATCTGTTGGAATGACAAATGCAATGCTTTTTATTACTAAAATGGTTTTGGTAAGCCATATTTAGGAATGGCAGAGACAGACACACAGATACTTAGTCTTTAATTAAGGTGGATTGCCCTTCACTTTCAAAACTTGCCGTTTCACTTGCAAAATGTGGCCATTCGCCTTGGCACATCAATACTAATAGTTAAATGATCAGTATAGGAAATACCTTGTGATAATCAGTGGAGTTCCTTTGGTTGAACACTGCAATCTTACTCTGATACTACAGACTATACACTATATTAGATATGGAGAATTGTTTTAGTTAGAATATGCATTTGTTGGGCATACAGCTTGCATGATACATATACTGTATACACAGTCTACAAACCAAAACCACTCCATCATCATACAGCATAGTCACACGTTATGACATTCACACACTTACATCCTGTCCATTTTACACCGAGCGTCTCGTTCGACAGTAAAGTTGGAATTCCAACTACTTTTGAAGTGCACGCCAATCTCCCATTATCTCCTGCGCAATCCTCTTGTTGGAACTGCCACAAGATCTTCTCAATAACAAGCTTCTTTATTGAACAACTAAATGAAACAACCCTGCACTCTTAAGTGCCTAATAAGTCCGATAATTTTACTTTCTTATTTTTACGGTTCACAGGAGGCGCCTCTAAAACTGATACATCACGGGAACAAGACTTATGCTTATGCTCCTCCCACCCTTTACTGTTAGTATCACGGTATCCAAAATCATCGCTACATTGTTCATCATCACCGAGATGATGGCAGGTGCAAACCAGCAAACACTAACTCCAGCTTAGGGTTTTCAAATTTTTCATGGTGGACTCAAACATCTGGCCCCGTACACATTCCTCCTAGACGCTTCTCTCAATCTGACTGTGAAACACTCGCAGGCAGCCCTCTTTTGGTCCTGCCAGTAAGGAGCTCTCTTTTTCTATGTTACAATCATGTAATGACTACTGAGTAATTTACAGCATTAAGCAATGTGACACACCAATTTCTCGCTGTTTTGTTTTGCCAGAAATGCACAAAACGTTTTTGGGGTTTTCGTAAAATTAAATATAGTTTTTTGTAGGTAGCTTTGTAGAAGTCTGATGACTTTAGACCAAAGGCCCTCTTACAGGGATGAGAAGGAATCCAGTATGCCAGTAACGAAAAAGAAATCCCAAAGTACCACATGTTCACTTTCAAAGCTCTGGTAGTTTTTAAAATGTAGTCTGACACAAAGATGTAACTTTGTAAGTCATTCATCAAAGGCTTCTTTTCCAAAGGCACTACATTGTCTTGTTTCATTGCACTGAAAGCACATTTGTTTCTGACTGCTGTTAGAATTAAATTGATTTAAAATATAGACAATAGTGTTTCTAATGGCTACTACTGCTTGAAATGACTGATTTGTAATTTATTATTAGCATATGGTATTATCAGTAGCCATTCCTTCAGCATTCTAATGGTCAACACCCTTAATCAGTCCTCTCTAAATGCTCATTGCTTTTTAGAGAAACCTTTGAAATTACATTAGCACCGCTGACACTTGTTATTCTGTTCACTTTGGTTGCAAGGTATTGGTATTCCTAAAGTTCAGTTCTGGTTTCAAAAATGGCCAAAATGAAACTGCTTTACACTACCGGTCAAAAATTTTGGAACTCCTCAATTATTCTTCAAATTTAATCAGTTGAAATGCAATGAATGACTTAAAATGGTGAAAAGGTAAATGGTACACTACCAAAGGTTTAAATTTAAAGTTTTAGGTTAGCAAAAACTGAAAAAAAGGAAATATCAGAATATTACAAATGGGCCTTCGTCAGGGAACAACTCATAGGTTACAACCTCCAGATGTTCTGCTGCAATTAAAGTAAATAAAGTCTTGCAAGTTGAAGCAAACAATTTGCATTCCATTGTGCTGCAATGGGTTTTAACAGGCCCTGCCTCTTGACAGCCCCCCAGCCTTGACTCTCTAAGAAGACAAGGAAAAACTCCCAGAAAAACCCTTGTGGGGGAAAAAAATGGAAGAAACCTCATGAAAGGCAGTTCAAAGAGAGACCCCTTTCCAGGTAGATTGGGCGTGCAGTGGGTGTCAAAAGTAGTTGATACAATACACAGAACAGAACAAATCCTCAATACAGTATAAAAAATAAAAATATTATTAAAAGTACAGAGCAGAATTTAACAGCAGATGATATCCCATAATAGGATTTAGATTTGTTTAGCGTCCTGGAGACCTCAGCCATCAAGCTGCCTCCTCCATTTGGCCATTCCACAGCTGTGAAAGCGCTGGGCCAACCAATCTGATGAAAGGACCCCTCTACCCCATGGTTCCTGTGATCCTCCATCAGGGATGACTTTACCTCAGGCAGGCAAAACAACTTGGCAGGCGGGCCGTGGCACCGAGTGCCACATTTGAGTACCGAGAAGAGAAACAGAATAGGTGAGGGTTAGTAACAAATTAGAACTATCATGTTACTTATGTTTTAGTGTTAATGACTAACAACAGAGATGCAGTCTGTACAGTTAATCAGCAGCTCTAGTCAGGGTGTGCTAAACTGAAGTAGTGAGTCTTCAGCAGGGATTTAAAAGCATCTCTTATAGAAGCAGGCAGACCACTCCACAGTTAAGGGGCTTTGTAATTAAAGCTCAACCTCCCACTGTTATTTTATTAATTCTTGGAATCATAAGCATGCTATTTCCTTATTTTCAAATTTTTGCTAAGCTAAACTTTAAATTTAATCCTCTGACAGTTTACTGCTTACCTTTTCACCATTTTAGGTCATTCATTGCATTTCAGCTGATTAAATTTAAAGAAAAACTGAGCTTTTCTAAAACTTCTGACCGATAGTATATAGTATGATACTGAACCAAATGTATTAAACTCGATGCCATAGAAAAAGGCAAGTGATGTATGGGAATATTTATATTGTGTAATGTAAAACAAATAGGAAAACATACATTTAACCGTTGATCTTTAGTAAAACAAAGATGCAGAGTCTGTGTCCCTAATTAAGAAGTCACCTTATTATCAACACCTTATATAAATGCGTTTATACTTTTTTTTTGGTGTGTAATGCTGCTCAGCTACTAATTCGGAGACTGCACATTGAAAAATGCTGCTAGTTTCCTCCATTTTGTATTCCTTCAGAGTGTCATAAAAGTATATTTGCAGGTGTCCTCAAGATCTAATATGAGGTATTTTATATGCTTTGGTGACTGTTGGATTAATGTGGTTATTAGGGAAAGCTGGGTGTGTAATAAATAACAAATGTCAACGTTTCCTTATTATTCACTGTATATAACTGGGAAATGAGTTACAGAGCTACGTCTCATCATCATTACTTTTCTGCTAAGGGATTTCAGAGCCTTTTCATACATCTGTATGTGAGTAATGTTTACCATAATGACAGTGATACTTATTTTGATCTAATATACCTTAATGATTGCAAACATTTCTTATTAAGTTTACATGTGGATGTACTTTTTAATCTGTGCTTTAAATCGCGTGGAATGTGCAGTGGTATGTCATTAATTGAGAGGGGGCGAGGTATTAATTGCCAGCACACCGCTGTTAACGTGCAATCAGACAGACAGCTGGACAAATCGAGGAGAAACGCGAAACAAAAACAAGAGTAGCTGTAGATTAGTTAAACTTGGGACTGATCTTGTGTCGCTGTCCACTACAACAGCACTTAGACCTGAGGATTGTCTCCTTTTAATACTGAACTATTTAGTCTGGTTTTGATTCACGGCTAGCACTGTGCTATTTCGGGTACACTGCAACTGACCCCTCAAATTCAATGAAATGCCTTCCTGGGATTTCCGTGTTTTTTATTTTTTTCCATAGGTCCATCCACAGTCCCTTTTTAAGTGATGTCACTTCTGTTTTGTTTTTTTTTTAACCTTTGGCATTTTCATCAGTTTTGTTTTATTCATTTGTATTTTCTTTTTCTGCTTGCAATTTTATTTTTTACTTGTGTTTTTAATTTTGGGGCCACTGTAAGAGCCATTTTCCTTGTTTTATAAGATTCATGAATATTTCTTAGATGACAATGCATAAATAACGGGAAGTTCCTATAATCCCCGTAAATAGATTCGCAGTGGTATATTCTTACCATTTCTAACAGCTTGGAGTAAACATTATTATTCAGTCAGCTAGTGATAGCCTTGCCTTGTATAAGGTGTAGAGGCATACGGTTTTTTAAACGTGATCGCACGTAACAGTGCTCGATGGCCTACGGGCTCTTTGAATGTGAGAAATAACAAGGAAAGAAAACTTGTTTACTTAAGTACTGCACTGTACGCCAAGGCGTACAGAAGAAGAAATTAAGAACTTTTAAGTATAGAAATAACTAAAGTCTTTCAAGAAAAGCTAAGTTTAAAGAAGATGCTTTTTTCCTTTTTTTTTGCCTTTTATTCTACGTGTGTAACTATTTTTTCTTTTATTCTTGTGTGGACTATTTGCTTTTACCTTTCACTAAATACCTTTAAAACGAACTCTTGGACTCTGAGAATTCTTTTGACACGCGTCTTACCCGTGCCTGATGACACCTTATATATTTCAGCAGCTACAGCCACTATATTCTCAATAGTTTTCAGAACATTGCAACTATGGGTATTCTTATTTTTTCTATTGCTATACATTTAGGTTTTAAGAGTGTGTGTGGGGTATATGGTGGGTGCGTTTTTTTTAGTTTGTTTTATTTACTCCTCTTCAGCACCATGTATGTTTTTTGCTTTGGTAAAAATTTGTTTAGAGTTTTTATAAACTGTTGATTTGTTATTTCCATTTTGTAATAAATTTGTCTTGATTCTTCTTTGTTGTCTTCTACTTTTATTTAATCTGGCTATGACATCTTTGAATGTTTACAGCCTTAGTTATTCATTCATCCATTTTCCAAACTGCTGAATCCGAACACAGGGTCATGGGGGGTCTGCTGGAGCCAATCCCAGCCAACACAGGGCACAAGGCAGGAACCAATCCCGGGCAGGGTGCCAACCCACCGCAGGACACACACACACACAGAGCACACACACGGGACAATTTAGAATCGCCAATCCATCTAACCTGCATGTCTTTGGACTGTGGGAGGAAACCCACGCAGACACGGGGAGAACATGCAAACTCCACGCAGGGTCTCCTTACTGTGAGGCAGCAGTGCTACCACTGCACCACCGTGCCTAGTTATTCATATAATATATAATATCACGAGGGTCCAAGCTCTGATAGGGTGCAGTTCCGTCGTAGAGCACACGAGAACGGAACTTAATTCAATAAGGTGTGAATGAAAATTTTTCAGATTAAAATCTTTGTGAGAGCTATTGTTAGTTTTTTTCTGTTTGATAAAACATCTCTGACTTCATTCTACTCATTTCCCTTCTTAACAACATATCCACACATTTTTAGGCCTAATATAAATAATTAAAACTGAAAATGAAATATCATTCTGAACAGAGTGGATTCTTGACTTGCATACTGTACATTGGCACCGTAGTTTAGTTTGCCATATGATTTGCAAATTTTGGGTGATCTTTCTCTAACTTACTTGAAGGTACTGTGTTATACAAGTGTTTTCTAAAAATGTTTTGTACTAAAACTGCATATGAAAAATATTTGAACTTGGGAAAATGAGACTCCATGAAGTTTTTTTATTATTTAAAACAATCTTACTTGTATAGTTGAGATATAGATGTCTCTTTATCATAGCAGAATTCATTTAAACATTGTGATAAAGGCGCTATATTGGCACTGACCCGACAGACTGACACCAGAGGCACGGGCAAAATAAAAACAATGTCTTTATTTTCTTCAGCCGTGGGACATGTCTTCCCCATGCCCCACTGGCCCTACACAGTCCCCAAACACAAATCAAAGTAAATCACACCCCAAATCACACTCTGCTTTCCTCCACTCCTCCCAGGGCAGCTTCGTCCTCCTCCTCCCGACTCCGGCGCCCTGAGTAGTGGCTGTAGGCTCCCCTTATAGCCCACCTGGAAGTGCTTCTGGTGGTAATTAACCTAAATTAGGCTGCACTTCCGTCTGTGGCTGCATTGCCTCCCACACGGGCTCAGGAAGCCTTGCAGCTCCCCCTGGTGGTGGCCACGGAGCCCAACCAGGATGAGCTCCGGTGTTCCATAAAACAGACATGATGTAACCCAGGGGGGCGTAGCGTGCATCCCATAGGTGCTCCCCCGAATCCAGTGTTGAAAGGGCACCCCAGCCAGGTATGGGTCCTGGCCATCCACCACAACATATTTTTGCATTTCTCCACATTGCCAAAATACAATGAACTTGGATATTTCTGAGTCTGACCTTCTGTAAGGTTAAGGTTGTGTATCATAAGGCGAGTTGCTCAGATTCTCACTGTTTAAAATGGTGATTTCTTTGTTTTATTTCAGGGATGGCAGTAATGCATTGTGCCTTGACTCAGCTCATACAAACTCATACACAGAGACACATTACACAGAAGTTAAATTAATAAGAAATGCATGAACTGAATAATGAATGTGAAAAAAATAAAAACATAATGCTTACGCAGATACCCACCCAAATAATTAGTTAAGTAGATGCAGAATAAACCAACAGAACACTAAGCTAAGCACCAAATGATAAACACGGCACAGTCTAAAACACAATTCAGTTTCACAGATTAATGATGATGAATGATGGTGAGTAACGTGAAATCCCAACTGAACAGCCTCCTGAATATAATGTAAAGTTTTATCCTACGGGGAAGTTTTGAGCTCTCCTAAGACAAAAACTAATATCCACTTTAAATGAGAGCACACAAACAAGCAGCTACACGACAAGAACAAAAATCCAATGAAAACTCCAATTGCTGGGGTGAGTGTAATTATAATCCAGATGATGGGTAGCTGCTGAGGTGAAAGCAGTAAAAGCACAAAAGACAATCACGATCCTGATGCCTTCTTAGAGCTTCCTTTTAAATCTAGCACCTCATCTTCTTTCTGTTACTGTGGGGGCTGCTGGGAATTGCAGTTCATTTTAAGTAATTCAGCTACAACATTTACTCCTTCACTCAAAACTGGAATCATTTTAGACTGGTGTTACACTACACAACGTTTCCTATAATTTTTAGACATGGCCTGCATTTACAATATATAACCTTAAGATAAAGACTTCAGAAAATTCAAAAGTGGCTGCCAAAAGAAGTGTGGGTGAGGCCAGTAGAGGGCACTCACCCTGTGGTCTGTGTGTGGATCCCAATGCCCCAGTGCAGTGACAGGATCAGTGTGCTGTGGAAATGGTGCCGACCCTTGGATGAGACGTAAAATCGAGGTTCTGACTCTGTGGTCATAGAAGATCTTGGGCTATCTATTATATCTATATCTATCTATCTCTTTGTCATATAATGTTGTCCACATCTATTCGACAATAATAGTTCCTTTAAATCTTTCTTTACATGGTACCTTTCATTTCTATCTATCTATCTATCTATCTATCTATCTATCTATCTATCTATCTATCTATCTATCTATCTATCTATCTATCTATCTATCTATGTATTGATTTAAAAAAACTTTTATTGAGTTCTTGAAGATTCCTTTAATAATGTTAAATTGTTTATTTTCAGAAATTTTGTTTTTTCAACAGTTGATAAATGAAATTGCAGTCCCCCACATGCTTATGTGATTTGTCCCCATAATGCAAACAGTTTATCCCTGAATGGAGCCTGTCTTTCTACCATTACCATCATGCTTAATATTCTGTCCATTGTCTTGCATAATTTAAATTTTATAAATGTCTAAATATAAATGTCATCAGTTTCAAGATTTCTTCTTGTGATGTTCATCAGTCTGTCTGCTTTTGCAATATTCATTACATTCAAGGAAAGTTGTGTACCCAGTGAAGTGTTAGTCATTAAGTGTACATCCCACCACATTATCAAAAGTTTTCATCCATCTTTTCTTTTTCTGACATCACAAACCTGACTCACAATAACCTCATTAATATTTTATTTCCATGGGTCTGATTGTTCTTGAAATTCAACATTCAAAACATTAACTCTTGACGTGACTTGAACTGTACACAAGAGGGCACAATTGTTCTAAAGATGCTTTGTCTGAGAAATGAGCAGGGGTTGTTCCAACCATCAAGCTTATTAGAAAACTAAATGTTTTAATCGAGAATGAAGTTCAGAAGGTGAATGTCAAAAACCGAAGTGAAGCGTCAAAAAAACAAACCAACAAAATCTCCCCTAACCACTGATAGCACAACTGCAAGAGTTTTCAGATCTATCCAAAAGCTTTGGATACTCTGGATACTATGTGGCTAGAGATGAGCAATGCAGTATTGTTTTGTTTCACATACAATTTTGCAAAATTGCCCCCAAAATTAGTCTTGCATTCGATTTTGCAGTTGAAAAATGATAAATTCACTTAAATGATACTTTTTGGGTTTTTGAAGCTGTTTGAGGTGTAAAGTAAGGAATATCCATCCATCTTCCAACCCGCTGAATCTGAACACAGGGTCACGGGGGTCTGCTGGAGCCAATCCCAGCCAACACAGGGCACAAGGCAGGAACCAATCCCGGGCAGGGTGCCAACCCACCGCAGAGGAATATTGCTTCCTAAAGGTTATTCTGCATGTGAAACCTCAGTTTTCTTCCTTGATCACCTTCCGGTGTTGCTGCTGCCACACATTTTTTTCACAGTTCTCTTACCACATACGGGGCCTCCTATAATGTTTGGGACAAAGACTCATTTTACAAATTACAAATCAAAAAATTCAAATGTGATTAAAGTGCACATTGCAGACTTTAATTTAAGGGGATTTGCAAACATTTCGCTCACAGAACACTTTTTCTACACAGTCCTCCCATTTCAGGGCACCATAATGTTTGAGACAATTGGTGTCACAGGTGTTTGTGATTCCTCAGGTGGGTTTCATTGCTTCATAAGATACCTGATTTCTGATTGTGAGTATTGTTTTCCTCTTTTGTACTTCTGTTTTACTTTGACCTTTGGTTTCTAATTTAAGGTTTACATCTTCTTAGTCAATGATTGAGCCTCTCTGGCAGTGTCTTAAATTGGTTTGAATCCTACCTAGCACGTAGAAAATTCTTTGTTAGTTGTGGTAATTATACTTCAAAGACACATGATATTCTATATGGTGTTCCACAAGGATGTATCCTGTATCCGCTGTTCTTTTCGATTTACATGGTGGCTCCAAAATCCATACTAACCCCTACTTTCTCTTCTGTTCTTTTTCCGGTTTTCTGTGGTGGTGATCTGCGCCACCACCACCTGATCAAAGCACCGTGATGTCCCTCCATTAATGGATTAAAGGCCAGAGGTCCACATGACCATCATCATCAAGTTCTTCCATGAGAACCCTGAATACAATGAGGACTGATTGAGGTAATTTATGTTAGGTAGAATGCCTAGAGGAGGCTGGGTGGTCTTGTGGCCTCGGAACCCCTGCAGATTTTGGTTTTTTTCTCTCCAGCAGTCTGGAGTTTTTTTTTTTGTTTATTCTTTCCTCCCGTGCCATCGGACCTTGCTTTTATATCTATGTTAATTAGTGTTCCCTTATTTCAGTTCTTATTTATTTTGTCCTTTTTCTCTTTCTTCATCATTGAAAGCACTTTGAGCTACATCATTTGTATGAAAATGTGCAACAGAAATAAATGTTGTTGTTTAAGAATTGCGATATTGATTTTGATGTTTATTGGATTGCCTGTTTGGTGGCTCTTTTTTGAGACTTTTGAGGACTAGTTTTGAGCTCAAGCCAAAGGCTTTTTCATGGTTTTTCCCCCCTCTCTTTACAGACATTTTGAATTGAGATTTCTTAGTGTATATATATCGGGGTATATATATATATATATATATAAATATATATATATATATATATATATATATATATATATATATATATATATATAAGATAGATAGATAGATACACTAGCCAGCTTCTGTAGGCTACAGAAGTTGGCTCTTGGGACGTGGAATGTCACCTCTCTGAAGGGGAAGGAACCTGAGCTAGTGCACAAGGTCGAGAGGTTCCAGCTAGATATAGTTGGGCTCACCTCGACGCACAGCTTAGACTCTGGAACAAATCTCCTTGAGAGGAACTGGACTCTCTACCACTGAGGAGTTGCCCCCGGTGAGAGGCGGCGAGTGGGTGTGGGCATACTTATTGCCCCCCGACTTGGAGCCTGTACATTGGGGTTTACCCCGGTGGACGAGAGGGTAGCCTCCCTCCGCCTTTGGGTGGGGGGATGGGTCCTAACTGTTGTTTGTGCGTATGCACCGAACAGCAGTTTGAAGTACCCACCCTTTTTGGAGTCCCTGGAGGGGGTACTAGAGGGCATACCTTCTGGGGACTCCCTCGTTCTGCTGAGAGACTTCATTGCTCACGTGGGCAATGACAGTGAGACCTGGAAGGGCGTGATTGGGAGGAATGGCCCCCCCGATCTGAACCCGAGCGGTGTTTTGTTATTGGACTTCTGTGCTCGTCACAGATTGTCCATAACAAACAACATGTTCAAGCATAGGGGTGTTCATACAGTATGTGCACTTGGCACCAGGACACCCTAGGCCTCAGTTCGATGATCGACTTTGTGGTCGTGTCGTCGGACTTGCGGCCACATGTCTTGGACACTCAGGTGAAGAGAGGGGTGGAGCTGTCAACTGATCACCACCTGGTGGTGAGTTGGCTTCGATGGTGGGGAAGGATGCTGGTCAGGCCTGGTAGGCCCAAACGTGTTGTGAGGGTCTGCTGGGAACGTCTGGCAGAGCCCCCTGTCAGAAGTAGCTTCAACTCTCACTTCCGGCAGAACTTTGACCACGTCCTGAGGGAGGTGGGGGATATTGAGTCCGAATGGGCCATGTTCCGTGCCTCTATTGTTGAGGCGGCTGACCAGAGCTGTGGCCGTAAAGTTGTCGGTGCCTGTCGTGACGACAATCCCCGAACCAGTTGGTGGACACCAGCGGTGAGGAATGCCGTCAAGCTGAAGAAGGAGTCCTACCGGTCCCTTTTGTCCTGTGGGACTCTGGAGGCAGCTGTTAGGTACCGGCAGGCCAAGTGGAATGCGGCTTCAGTGGTAGCTGAGGCAAAAACTCGGGCATGGGAGGAGTTTGGGGAGGCCATGGAGAATGACTTTCGGATGGCTTCAAGGAGATTCTGGTCCACCGTCCGGCGTCTCAGGAGGGGGAAGCAGTGCAGTGTCAACACTGTGTATGGTGGGGATGGTGCACTGCTGACCTCGACTTGGGACGTTGTGGGTCGGTGGGGGGAGTACTTCGAAGACCTCCTCAATCCCACTAACATGCCTTCCAATGAGGAAACAGAGCCTGGGGACTCGGAGGTGGGTTCTCCCATCTCTGGGACTGAGGTCACCGAGGTGGTCAAAAAACTCCTTGGTGGCAGGGCCCCGGGGGTGGATGAGATACGCCCGGAGTTCCTCAAGGCTCTGGATGTTGTAGGACTGTCTTGGTTGACACGTCTCTGCAACATTGCATGGACATCAGGGACAGTGCCTCTGGATTGGCATACCGGGGTGGTGGTCCCCCTCTTTAAGAAGGGGGACCAGAGGGTGTGTTCCAACTACAGAGGGATCACACTCCTCAGCCTCCCTGGAAAAGTCTATTCGGGGGTTCTGGTGAGGAGGGTCCATTGGATAGTCGAACCTCGGATTCAGGAGGAACAGTGTGGTTTTCATCCTGATCGCGGAACAGTGGACCAGCTCTACACCCTTAGCAGAGTCCTGGAGGGTGCATGGGAGTTGCCCAACCAGTCTACATGTGTTTTGTGGACTTGTAAAAGGTGTTCGACCGTGTCCCTCGGGGAATCTTCTGGGGGGTGCTCCGGGAGTATGGGGTACCGGACCCCCTGATAAGGGCTGTTCGGTCCCTGTACGATCGGTGCCAGAGCTTGGTCCGCATTGCCGGCAGTAAGTCAAACCCATTTCCAGTGAGAGTTGGACTCCGCCAGGGCTGCCCTTTATCACCGATTCTGTTCATAACTTTTATGGGTGTTGAGGGGGTCTGGTTTGGTGGACTCAGGATTGGGTCACTGTTTTTTGCAGATGATGTTGTCCTGTTTGCTTCATCAGGCCATGATCTTCAGCTCTCTCTGAATCGGTTCGCAGCTGAGTGTGAAGCAGCTGGGATGGGAGTCAACACCTCCAAATCCAAGACCATGGTCCTCAGCCAGAAAAGGGTGGAGTGCCCTCTCAGGGTTGGTAGAGAGATCCTGCCCCAAGTGGAGGAGTTCAAGTATCTTGTGGTCTTGTTCACGAGTGAGGGAAGAATGGAGTGCGAGATCGACAGGCGGACTGGTGCAGCATCCGCAGTGATGTGGGCTCTGCATCGGTCTGTCGTGGTGAAAAAGGAGCTGAGCCGTAAGGCAAAGCTCTCAATTTACCAGTCGATCTATGTTCCTACCCTCACCTATGGTCATGAACTATGGGTAGTGACCGAAAGAACGAGATCGCGAATACAAGCGGCTGAAATGAGTTTCCTCCGCAGGGTGTCTGGGCTTTCCCTTAAAGATAGGGTGAGAAGCTCAGTCATCTGGGAGGGGCTCAGAGTAGAGCCGTTGCTCCTCCACATCGAGAGGAGTCAGATGAGGTGGCTCGGGCATCTGATCAGGATGCCTCCTGGACGCCTCCCTGGTGAGGTGTTCCGGGCACGTCCAACCGGGAGGAGGCCCCGGGGAAGACCCAGGACACGCTGGAGGGACTATGTCTCCCGGCTGGCCTGGAAACGCCTCGGGATTTTCCCAGAAGACCTAGAAGAAGTGGCCAGGGAGAGGGAAGTCTGGGCATCTCTGCTCAAGCTGCTGCCCCCGCGACCTGAACTCGGATAAGCGGAAGAGGATGGATGGATGGATGTATGGATGGATGGATAGATACACTATATGGCCAAAAGTATCGGGACACCTGCCTTTACACACACATGAACTTTAATGACATCCCATTCTTAATACATAGGGTTTAATATGAAGTTGGCCCACCCTTTGCAGCTCTAACAGCTTCAGCTCTTCTGGGAAGGCTTTCCACAAGGTGTTTGGAGTGTGTTTATGGGGATTTGTGACCAGGAGAACATTTTTGAGATCAGGCACTGATGTTGGACGAGAAGGCCTGGCTTGCTCGCAGTCTCCTCTCAAATTCATCCCAAAGTTGAGGTCTGGGCTCTGTGCAGGCCAGTCAAGTTCCTCCACACCAGACTCGCTCAACTATTTCTTTCTAGACCTTGCTTTGAGCACTGGTGCCTGCTCAGTCATGTTGCCATCCCCAAACCGTTCCCACTATGTTGAGAGCATGAAATTGTCCAAAATGGCTTTGTATGCTGAAGCATTAAGAGTTCCTTTCACTGGAACTAAAAAGCCAAGCCCAACCCCTGAAAAACAACCCAACACCATAATCCCCCCCCTCCACCAAACTTTACACTTGACACAATGCAGCCAGGCAAGTACTGTTTTCCTGGCCAGACTCGTCCATTGGATTGTGTGATTCGTCACTCCAGAGGACACGTCCGCACTGCTCTAGAGTCCAGTGGTGGTGGGCTTTACACCCCTGCATCTGACGCTTTGCATTGCACTTGGTGATGTAAGGCTTGGATGCAGCTGCTCGGCCATTTAGACCCATTCCATTAAGCTCTCTACGCTGCACTATTCTGGAGTTTTTGGAGGTCTGTAGCTATTGACTCTGCAGAAAGTTGGCGACTTCTGCACACCTCACCATGCGCTGTCCCCACTCTGTGATTATACGCGGCCTACCACTTTGCAACTGAGTTGCTATTGCTCCCAATTGCTTCCACCTTGTTATAATACCACTAACAGTTGACTGTGGAATCTTTAGTATCGAGAAAATTTCCTGAATGGACTTACTGCACAGGTGGCATCCTATCACGGTAACACATTTGAATTCACTGACGTCCTGAGAGCAACCCACTCTTTCACAAATGTTTGCAGAAGCCGTCTGCATGCCTAGGTGCTTCATTTAATACACCTGTGGCCATAGAAGTGTTCGGAACACCCGAATTCAATGATTTGGAGGGGGGTCCCAATACTTTTGGCAATATGGTGTTTATATATATATGTATATATATATATATTTTTTTTTTGCTTTTTAAAAGCGCATTTTGAGCTGATGTAGGCCAAAGCCGGACAACTCTAGTAGAAGCTAATCTGGCTTCTGGTGCACCTCCTCAGGCCTGCTTCTCTGCTTGTTCGTGAAGACATTACACCATGTTGGCAACTTTGTGAAATAACTCATAAATAACTCAGGGTTTCGTTTCTGGTAATAATTACTCTTTAAAAGAATTAGCATTTGGAGTAATAGGCCCCTTTGATTTTGGCAGTCTCCTCTCTCCTTATGAGCTTGTAATGTTTAAATTCATGATTGTTATTGGAGTTTCTTTTCTGTTTTTCATTATTTATTTATTAGACTTTCCTCTTTGTTTTTACTTTTCGTTTAAAATCATTGCATAGCTATATCAATTGTTTCTTTAATAAATTTTTAACTACTGTGCTGTTTAAATTAATGTGATAAAATCATTTCACTTACTTGCACTTTGTATGGCTCACATTCCTGTTTCCTTTTGCTAAGCCATAAATCTCAATAAAATGGGATATGCGGTGTGCAGTTGGTTACTGAAGTGGCATTTCTGGCCTGTGATCAAATTACTGGTAGGATGTAATTGTGGAGTACTTGACAGACGGTTAACCAACAGTTTAAATTAAGTGACATGAACAACCGCTGTGTAGACAAGCAGTACAAACTTCTGAGATGATAAGTTTGTATTCCTCAGCTGCCTTTGTTCGTTTCATTTTCTCTGTTTTTTTAACATTCCGTACAAGCAAGTCAAGTATAACAAAACCCCCAAACCCCCACCCATGCAAAAGAGAGCTAGGCCAAAAGAGTAAAACTTTAAACTAGTAAAAATAAGTAAATAGATAAATGAATAAAAATAAATGGAATAAAAAAGAGGTGAGAGAATCCGCTTCCTCAATTTAAATGCTTATTTTAAAATGTTATTGATCAGATCCTGCCAATTTTTGAAAATATTTTGTACAGATCCTCTAAGTGAGAATTTGATTTTTTCCAATTTTAGATAATATGTAACATCGGTTACCCGCTGACTTAAAAGAGGAGAGTTAGGATTCTTCCAGTTGAGCAAAATAAGTCTCTGTGCTAATAGTGAAATAAAGGCCATTACAGTTTGTTTGTCCTTCTCCACTTTAAGCCCCTCTGTGAGCCCACCCACCAAACACAGCTGTTAGTGGGTTAGAAGGGATTGGGACACCAAGGCTGTCTGAAAGGCATTTAAAAAGTTTTGTCCAGAATGATGTTAATTTGGCGCAGGCCCAAAACATGTGGCCCAGTGAGGCTGGAGCTCAATTGCAGCATTCACAGGTTAGCTCTTGCCCTGGAAACATTTTGGACAATTTTAAATGAGGCAAGTGCGCTCGATATATAATTTTAAGTTGAATAATTGAATGATTTGCGCATATGGAGCTCGAGTGAATTCTGTGCATGGCTGCCTTTTACTCCTTTTCTGAGATTTTAAATGAGAGATCCCTTTCCCACTGTACTCTGGGGTCTTTGAAAGGAAAGGACTTTAAAATGTTTTTATTTATTATATATTATATATTTTTTCCGGCATAGAGGCAGGTGGGAAGTGAAGAAAATTGGTCAAGTTTTGTTTAACAACGTTTCTGATTTGAAGGTAGTGAAAGAAATGTGCTTCTGGAAAGTTAAATTTGGAGTATAATTGTTCGTTGGATGCAAAGACGTTGCCAATGTTCAGATCTCTAAGTGATTTAATCCCGAATGTTTTCCTCATATCAATTGATGTAATGTTATTGTTTGAAGTTCTTGTATAAAGCAGACTAAAACTCATCTTCCATTCCTATTAATGTATTAACAGTATGTAAATGTTTGGTGAAATTTAGATTGTTGGACAAGTGTTGTGTTGTATTCTAGATGAGTTGAATTTGAAATGGTAATATGTTAAGAATGTTGGAAAAATAAAAACACACTGGAAATAATTGGCATTTTCAATGTGTGTGTGTGGAGTAAGAGGTGTGCACTGGGTTGGAAGTGGTGATCATGTACTTCACCTCAGGGATTAATACAGTGTGCCAAAAATGTATTATATATGTGGGAAGAAGATGTGGGGTTTATGGAATTCAATTGAAGAAAGGGAAAATATGTTGGTATATATCAACATATATGCCGAGTAGAGCCACCTGCCAAAGTGTATGACCACTTTTTAACCAGGCCACGGAGAGGTGGCCCACTAGGCCTAAAACCTTGTATCTTTTACTTAATATTTTGTTGTCATTTCTGTTTCCAAACTCCATTATGTTTTACATTCTTGTTAACCGATACAATAATATCCATTTTTCCATTCTGACACAGTACAAATGTACCTACATTTGGATATTCAACAATAAATCAAAATTTTCTGATCACTCCCAGGTGAAGCAAATGACACTGAGTACCTCATAACAATGGCACTTGTCCAGATCAGGGATAAATTAGATGGTAAGCTGACATCATGTATTCACAGTTGACATATTGAAGGCAGAAGATATGGGCAGGTGAAAAGACCTGAGTGACTCTGACAAAGCCATCATTATGGTATTGATGCCTGGGTAGGAGCAGGGCTTGTGGGATGCTCATGGTCAGCCGTAGTAGGTAGGTAGATAGATAGATAGATAGATAGATAGATAGATAGATAGATAGATAGATAGATAGATAGATAGATAGATAGATAGATAGATAGATAGATAGATAGATAGATAGATAGATAGATAGATACTTTATTAATCCCAATGGGAAATTCACATTCTTCAGCAGCAGCATACTGATACAATAAATAATATTAAATTAAAGAATGATAATAATGCAGGTGAAAAACAGACAATAACTTTGTATAATGTTAAATGTTAAAGTTTACCCCCCCGGATGAAATTAAAGAGTCGCATAGTTTGGGGGAGAAACGATCTCCTCAATCTGTCAGTGGAGCAGGACAGTGACAGCAGTCTGTCGCTGAAGCTGCTCTTCTGTCTGGAGATGATACTATTAAGTGGATGCAGTGGATTCTCCATGATTGACAGGAGTCTGCTCAGCGCCCGTCGCTCTGCCACAGATGTTAAACTGTCCAGCTCCATGCCAACAATAGAGCCTGCCTTCCTCACCAATTTGTCCAGACGTGAGGCGTCTTTCCTCTTAATGCTGCCTCCCCAGCACACCACTGCGTAGAAGAGGGCGCTCGCCACAACTGTCTGATAGAACATCTGTAGCATCTTATTGCAGATGTTGAAGGACGCCAGCCTTCTAAGGTAGTATAACCGGCTCTCTCCTTTCTTGCACAGCGCATCAGTATTGGCAGTCCAGTCTAATACATACCTCAGATGAGCCCAGAGAGTGATCCACAGATGCGCATGCGTGACACTGTCTGTTGTAATGTTTACATATCTGATTGTATGTCTGTATATCAAATGTAGTGCCATTTCATTAGGACAGGCAAATCTGGTGGTCCTACAGACTAGAAAAAACAATCAGAGAAAACTCATATCAATCGATGTAATTTTATTGTTTGAAGTTCTTGTAAAAAGAAGACTAAAATTCAACTTCCATCCCTATAAATGTATTAACAATATGGAAATGTTTGGTGAAATTTAGGGTGTTGGACAAGTGTTGTGCTGTATTCTGGGAGATGAGTTGATTATAATAATATAGTTATATGTTAAGAACGTTGGAAGAGTAAAAACATACTGGAGGGCACAGGTATTAATTCTTTACATAGGAAATTGATTGGTGTTTATTATTATAATTTTGGCATTTTGAATTTGTGTGTGGATTAAGGCAGGGGTCCCCAACCACTGGTCCGTGACCCACTACCGGGCCGCAGCCGTCTGACAGCCAGGCTGCAAGAGAACTGCCGGCAACGGAGACTCACTCAGACTTTTCTGAACGCTTGGCGGGCGCGGGCTTTGCAGCGGCACAGAGAGAGGAGAGAGACCGAGGTGAGAGAGTATTACAACAAAGTATTTTTATGGTCCCGACAGTTTCCCCATATGACACGAGTCTATAGAAATCTCGTTACTACGAAGTACATTCAGCAGATGCTTTCATTACAACGAAGTGACCTTGAAATGCTTGAACGAATCATCCACAGAGCAGTTAGATCTGTGGTCGCTGCTCAGTTGTACACATTTACACAACGATCCCCAAACAGAAACATTGTAAAAAAAATTCTTTCTTCGAACTTTCCTCGTACTGTTTTTTTTTTTTTTTGCTGTTTTTGTTTTCTGTGGTTTTCAGTGATACCTTTTGCTTATTGCTTGTCAACATTTGAAAAACATCCATTGGAATTTAACTCATTGTCACCCTCCTATAGAAACGGCAGACACGAAAAAAACGATAACAGTGTTAATGTTTGTGATATGCAGTCTGTTGGAATGGCAAATGCAAAGCATATGTTTTTGTTACAGTATATGCAAAAAAAGACAGAAAAATCTCGGGTTGCAAACGTATGCAACCTGCTTAATAACTTAATAATAATAAAAATGTTATGTAAATTGTGTATAAACATGCCACACCCCCCCCACCCCCCGACCAGTCCGTGGAAAAATTGCATTTAATAAAGTGGTCCTTGCTGTCATAAAGGTTGGGGACCACTGGATTAAGGGATGTGTACTGGGTTGGTAGAAGGGATCATGTATGTTTCTTCAGGGATTAATACAGTCTATCAAAAAATGTATTATATATGTGGAAAGAAGATTTATGGAATTCAGTTGAAGAAAGGGAAAATATGTTGAGATATATCATCATATATGCAAAGGAGAGCCACCTGCCAAAGTTTATAACCACATTTTTAACCAGGCCATGGAAAACCTTGCACCCTTTACTTAATATCTTGTTGTCATTTCATGGTGAGTACCCACTAACAATTAGGATAAAAAAAACACAAACCACTGACAGAGTGTTGGGCAGCAAAAAGTCATGATAAGTTCAGACAAGTAAGCCGGACCTTGGCCATTTAATGCTTTATATGTTAAAAGGAGGATTTTGAAATCTGCCCTAAACTTAACCGGGAACCAGTGTAAGGATTTAAGAACTGGAGTTATATGTTCGTATTTTCTTGTTCTTGTAATAATTCTTGCAGCCGCATTTTGTACTAACTGGAGGCTGTATAGAGAACAGTTTGAACATCCAGTGAACACCGCATTGCAGTAGTCAATCCTACTAGAGATAAATGCATGAATTAATTTCTCAGAATCCTGTTTATTTAGAAAGCGCCTTCATTTCCTAACATTTTTAAGATGGAAGAAACATGTTTTGAACAACTCTGTAATATGTGCTTTAAATGACATGCTAGAGTCAAAGATAACTCCTAGATTGCGGGCTGATTCAGTAAAATTAATTGGGATTCCAACTAAGTTATATGATGACAAAATATTCCCTCCAACAATTAACATCTCTGTTTTATCTGTATTTAAAGACAAGTAGTTCTCATTCATCCACTCCTCATTCATGGAAGAACTTGATGATGACGGTCATGTGGACTTCTGGCTGTGTAATTCATCAGTGTAGGGACATCACGGTGCATTGATTAGGTGGTGGTGGTGGCGCAGGTTGCCACCACAGAAAACCAGAAAAAGAACAGAAGAGAAAGTAGGGGTGAATAATAATGATAATTAATTAAATATACAGAGCATCCGGATTAAACGAAGATGAAGCTCTGAGAAAGCCATGTTAAAGTAATGTGTTTTCAGCAGTTTGTTTTAAAGTGCTCAGCTGTATTATCATTATTGAATTTCAATCAGTCAGCTATTCCAGATTTTAGTTGCATAACAGTAGAAGGCCGTCTCATCACTTCTTTTCTCATTTGAAAATTTGTCTACAGGAAAATTACTACTGCTATTGTTTTTTAAGCTCTCATGATGCTGCTTCTTATGGCGTAACCAACGTAAATTAAAAGCAAAAGCAGAAGCAAAAAAAAAATCTCAAATTTTAAGAATTTAGAAGCCTAAAATTGAGAAGTATGACGGTTCTCTGGATATCATTTTTAAAACTAGTAGTATGGAAGCAATCATATTTAAAATACACAATATACTAAACTGGCCCATTTTCATAGTGTGGAGAACTCCTTATACACACACTGTCTGGAGAGTCAGTTTGAATAAAATGAGTTGTGGATTCCCAATGGGGAGGCTGCAAGGGGATTGTATTTCTGTTTACTGATTTCTGGCCTTTCTGTGTTATAAAACAAACAGCACTGCATTCATTATTTTTTCTTTTCCTGTTGGTTAAAATCACCCTGTGGATTTATTGAATTTGTTTTCTGAAAAAGTCATAGAATAGCTATCTCTTAGAAAATGAATAAAAAAATTGTTCATTTGCAAGTACTTAAATCTTTGCATATAAAGTTAAGTATTTGGAAATGCAGTAGAAAGGAGGATATGACCAAGCATTTTCTTAATGTTTAAACTTTTCATTAGAAGCAGTCAGGCAGCAGAGTTTTCTTTCTATAAACAAGGAGATGACAAGTGGTTGACCACAACTAAAGATAGAAAATTAACCATAAAGTAAAATTAGGTTTATAAAGGTAACTGTAATCACACTGTCATGTGAAACTGGTCATGAAAGGAACTTTAACTGCAAAGATTCTTTTTATATTGATGGTTAAGTTAAAACTGGAAATGCCCAAATTATTAGCTTTGATTTACATGCACACCCCACAAGACTTACTTATTCGATCATTCACACATTACTCATTCCTATCATAGGTCATAAGCACCGAGGCTGGCTACCTCTTTACCTTGGCAAGGGCCAGAAAGCTCTGCTCCTCTCAGGACACTACACTTCAAAGGTCTGCATTTTCTAACTGCTTTATCAAAGGCCAAGAGCTGCTTTGACAGTTATGTTCCTGTGCTCAAAGATTGTTAACTTTGAAAGGGCTTCACAAATCAAACAACCCATAGGAATAAAAAATCTTTTTGGTTTCTTCTAGAAAACAATGAAATGGGAAAGAAATAAAATGGAGACTTTGTCTTTTGTCTCCTGCTTCTCATATGTTTCTCCTGAGACATAATCCTCCAGTATTCTCACAAGGGTCTCCTCTTGAGCTTCAGTAGAGATCTGAGCAAAGTCACATGATGGGATCAGATCTTTCAAGTAGGGCCTTGACATTTTGTTTTGCAATTTGAAAGTATTTGCATTGTGTGCTTAGTAATATCTGGTGAAATGTATGGACAGTTGTTTGCCTTCACAAATAACTTGACTAGGTTTATAAAACTGTAGTCCTCACTTCTGAATAATACTATCAGATGCTCTAATTCACATTTGCTGTGCTCCAGTTAGATCACACTCATTCTGGAAGAAAAACCAGGCATTGTGGCACAGTGGTTAAGACTTTGGGCTTTAAACCCTGCAGCTGTAGATTCAAATCCCACTTTTGACACCAATGTGTGACCTTGAGAAAGGCACTTCACTTGCCTGTGCTGCAGTTAGCAAAGTATAAGAAATGGAACCAATCATCTCTATAACATCTAGCCTTTTGGAGGAACAACAGACAAGTCAAAAGTAGAAGTCTTTTGAAGACTCAGGGCCCACTATGTAGGTGTTTGATGGTAAGAACATTAGATGTACAGTAAAATATGGGGTTGCTAGCAGGATGGTATGGAGATGATTGACGAAACCTGCTATTATTGAAGGAGTCATGAATTCTGCACTTTACCAGATTATTCTTAAGGAGAATGTCTGTTTATTTGTCTGTGGCTTGAAGCTGAAGCATAATTGAAGTATGCAGCATGAGAAGGAGCCAAAACACAAAAGCAAGTCTACAACTGAATGGCTCAGAAGAAACACAATTCTAGTCAAAGTTGTGACTTGAACCCAATAGAGACGCTGTGGCTGGACCATAAATGAGAACTTCATGCTCACAAACCTACCAATGGGTCTGGATTAAAGCAATTCTACTAAGAAGAGTGGGCAAAAAATGCTCTTCAGCAATGTAAAGCATTGATATGAAATTAGAGGAAGTGTTAATTGGACATTACAACTGTTAAAAGTGCTGCCGCCAAGTATTCTTTGAATAAAGAAAAGTATAATAACAAAAAAAAAAATGTTTTGTGCTTTCACACAGGTTCTCTTACTCTAATATCACATTTCTTCTGAAGGTCTGAGGATTGTATATAATATGCAAAACCAGAGGCTATTGAGGGGGGTAAATACTTTTTCACAGTACTGTAGACAAACAGATAGAGAGTGAGACAGATAGATAGACAGAGAGATAGAGAGAGAGAGAGAGATAGATAGGTGGAGAGATAGAGAGAGAGTCAGACAGACAGACAAACAGATAGATAGATAGATAGATAGATAGATAGATAGATAGATAGATAGAGTGAAAGGCACTGTATAATAGGTACAGTGCAAGAGGGAGTGGTGGAGGACTTGGACAAGGCTGGGATGACAGGCATTTACCTTTGATACAGTAAGTTGGTCACTGATCTGCCATTTTTTACACCATGGGCAATACAAAGTTTAACCACAACAACAACATTTATTTATATAGAACATTTTCATACAAAAAAGTAGCTCAAAGTGCTTTCACAATGAAGAAAAGAAAAATAAAAGACAAAATAAGAAATTAAAATAAGACAACATTAGTTAACATAGAAAAAGAGTAAGGTCCCATGGCCAGGGGGGGCAGAAAAAACAAAAAAAAAAACTACAGACGGCTCGAGAAAAAAATAAAATCTGTAGGGGTTCCAGGCCACGAGACCACCCAGTCCCCTCTGGGCATTCTACCTAACATAAATGAAATAGTCCTCTTTGTATTTAGGGTTCTCACGGAAGGACTTGATGATGATGGTCATGCAGACTTCTGGCTTTTAATCCATCACTGTTGGAACATCATGGTGCTTTGAGTAGATGGTGGTGGTGGGGACACCGGAAAAGGAAACAGAAGAGAGAGTAGGGGTTAGTACAGATTTTAGAGCCACCATGAATAATTATTATAATGAATTGGATATACAGAGTATCAGGATTAAATTACAGTGAATGTTATGAGAAGGCCAAGTTAAAGTCATGTGTTTTCAGCAGTTTTTTAAAGTGCTCCACTGTATTAACCTGGCGAATTCCTACTGGCAGGCTATTCCAGATTTTAGGTGCATAACAGCAGAAAGCCGCCTGCCTCACCACTTCTTTTAAGTTTTACTCTTGGAATTCTAAGGAGACACTCAGTTGAGGATCTGAGGTTACGATTTGGAGTATAAGACGTCAGACATTCCGATATATAAGATGGGGCGAGATTATTTAAGGCTTTATAAACCATAAGCAGAATTTTAAAGTTAATCCTGAATGACACAGGTAACCAGTGTAGTGACATCAAAACTGGAGAAATGTGTTCGGATTTTCTTTTCCTGGTTAGGATTCTAGCAGCTGCATTCTGCACTAGTTGCAAATGATTTATGTCTTTTTTGGGTAGACCTGAGAGGAGTGCGTTACAGTAATCTAGTCGACTAAAAACAAACGTGTGAACTAATTTCTCAGCATCTTTCAATGATATAAGAGGTCTAACTTTTGCTATGTTTCTTAAGTGAAAAAATGCTGTCCTAGTGATCTGATTTATATGCGATTTAAAATTCAGATTACAATCAACAGTTACCCCTAAGCTTTTCACCTCTGTCTTGACTTTTAATCCTAATGTATCCAGTTTATTTCTAATAGCCTCATTGTATCCATTATTGCCAATCACTAAGATTTCAGTTTTTTATTTATTTAATTTGAGAAAGTTACTATTCATCCATTCAGAAATACAAGTCAGACATTGTGTTAGTGAATCAAGAGAATCAGGGTCATCAGGTGCAATTGATAAATACAGCTGTGTGTCATCAGCATAGCTGTGGTAGCTCACATTGTGCCCTGAGATAATCTGACCTAACGGAAGCATGTAGATTGAGAAGAGCAGCGGACCCAGGATAGAGCCTTGTGGAACACCATATAGGATATCATGTGTTGTTGAGTTGTAATTACCACAACTAACAAAGAATTTTCTCCCTACCAGGTAGGATTCAAACCAATTTAAGACACTGCCAGAGAGGTCCACCCATTGACAAAGGTGAATTCTAAGAATATTATGATCAATGGTGTCAAATGTGGCACTCAGATCTAGGAGAATGAGAACAGATAAATGGCCTCTGTCTGCATTTACCCGCAAATCATTTACTACTTTAACGAGTGCAGTTTCTGTGCTGTGATTTGTTCTAAAACCTGACTGAAACTTATCAAGAATAGCTTGTTTATTGAGGTGCTCATTTAACTGCATAATGACGGCCTTCTCTAGAATTTTACTTAGATAGATAGATAGATAGATAGATAGATAGATAGATAGATAGATAGATAGATAGATAGATAGATAGATAGATAGATAGATAGATAGATAGATAGATAGATAGATACTTTATTAATCCCAATGGGAAATTCACATTCTTCAGCAGCAGCATACTGATACAATAAACAATATTAAATTAAAGAATGATAATAATACAGGTGAAAAAACAGACAATAACTATGTATAATGTTAAATATTAACGTTTACCCCCCCGGGTGGAATTAAAGAGTCGCATAGTTTGGGGGAGGAACGATCTCCTCAATCTGTCTGTGGAGCAGGACAGTGACAGCAGTCGGTCGCTGAAGCTGCTCTTCTGTCTGGAGATGACATTATTTAGTGGATGCAGTGGATTCTCCATAATTGATAGGAGCCTGCTGAGCGCCCTTCGCTCTGCCACAGATGTTAAACTGTCCAGCTCCATGCCAACAATAGAGCCTGCCTTCCTCACCAGTTTGTCCAGGCGTGAGGCGTCTTTCCTCTTAATGCTGCCTCCCCAGCACACCACTGCGTAGAAGAGGGCGCTCGCCACAACTGTTTGATAGAACATCTGCAGCATCTTATTGCAGATGTTGAAGGAAGCCAGCCTTCTAAGGAAGTATAACCGGCTTTGTCCTTTCTTGCACAGCGCATCAGTATTGGCAGTCCAGTCTAATTTATCATCCAGCTGCACTCCCAGATATTTATAGGTCTGCACCATCTGCACACAGTCACCTTTGATGATCACTGGGTTTATGAGGGGTCTGGGCCTCCTAAAATCCACCACCAGCTCCTTGGTTTTGCTGGTGTTCAGGTGTAGGTGGTTTGAGTCGCACCATTTAACAAAGTCATTGATTAGGTCCCTATACTCCTCCTCCAACCCATTCCTGATACAGCCCACGATAGAAAGGCAGGTTAGAGATGGGTCTAAAATTTTCAAGAGCAGAGGGGTCAAGGTTATTTTTCTTAAGTAGGGATTTAACTACGGCAGTCTTAAGACAGTCTGGGAAGACCCCCGTATCTAATGATGAATTTACTATGTCAAGAACATTATCAATTAGAACGCTCGATACTTCTTTGAAAAAATGTGTTGGTATTGGGTCAAGGATGCAGGTGGAGGGTTTCAGTTGAGAAATTATTTTATGTAAATTAGGTAAATCTATCCTGGTGAAAGAGTTTAATTTGTTCATAACGGAGTACTGGGGTTTAGGAGGATCCTTAGTGTTGGGGAGATATACTATGTTATTTCGAATATCATTAATTTTTTGATTAAAAAAAAAAGCAATAGCCTCACAGGTTTTACTGGAAGTACTTAGGAGGCATTCCTTTGAGTTACCAGGGTTTAGCAGACGATCAATTATCGAGAATAAGACTCTGGGATTACTAGCATTGTTATTTATAATCTTAGAGAAATAGCAGCGCCTCTCAAGACGGACTGTGTTATTGTATTCTGTTATTTTAACTTTTAATATTTCATAGTGGATAGTTAGTTTAGTCTTCCTCCATTTATGCTCAGCTCTACAGCATGTTCTCTTTAAATCAGACACTCTTTGGGTCTTCCATGGTGTAACAATGCTAGAAGATTTTTTAACTGTCTTTTCAGGTGCAACTAAGTCAACAGCAGCCCTCACTTTAGTATTAAAGCTTTCCACCTTATTATTTACATTATCCTCGCTATTATAGTTGGCACTTTAAACGGACTGATTGCTTAGAATGTTTGTAAGTTTTAAAGCTGCTGATGAGTCAAAAAAGCATTAAATCACACAAGATATCCCTGAGGTGTGGCGTTTTGAAGTTGCTTCAAATACAAGTGTGATTGTATCAGGGCAATAATATTTAGTTACTATTGTGTTACTCCCTGACCCCAGGGATGTAACCTTGCTGCTCAGAGTAAGCGAGCTAAATCTCCGCGATGTGGGTGGCTGTGAGCCTTCTTTGTGTTTGTCAGGCTTATCTGTGTGTGTTTGCTCCCTGGCGAGTGTATGCCTTTAACCTTTGTGTGTGCTGCATGGCTTTATTGTTCCACTGGGATTGTACACAGGATCCTCAAGTACACAAGAAAGTTCTGCTTTCTGAAAAATGTCTTTAACTGCCCTGCCGAAGTCTCCCCTCCTTATAAGGAACACTGCGGGAGAAGGGAGATGACTTGCAAAAATGTCAAGTTCTGCAGGAAGTGGAAGGTGCCAAAGAGAAAATAAAAAGGTCATAAAAAAGGGAAAAGAACTTATCAAGGGCTGGCTTTGTTCTTTTGCCTTCTGTAAAAGCATGCTTTAATTTTCTTTTGTACTTTTCTCACACTGTATATTTTCTCGTGTCTGTTTTTATAATTACCAAAAAAATGCATCTGACTTTTATCACATAATAATCAAAATGTGGGTGGCACGGTGGTATGGTGATGCAGCTGCTGCTTTTGCAACTAGGAGCCTGGGATTTGTAGCCCAGATGCTTCATGCATGGAGTTTGCATGTTGACCCCATTTCTTCCAAACATCCAAAGACATGTAGATGATGACATTTGCGGTTGTTAAATCAGCACTAGTGAGTGTGGGGGGGGTGTCTGTGATTTCACCCTGCGATGAACTGCTGTTCTGTCCTGGTGTTGTTCCTGCCTTTTGCCTGATACTTGCTAGGACAGGGTCCCCCATGCCCCTGCTCTGGATAAGCACAGATAGAAAATAGACAGATTCATAAATTGAATGTATAACATGGAAATCACAAACAGCTGGTGCTGTTATTTTAAATTGAATATTTTTGTAAGTTGCAATGTGGCTGTTGAATTCATTTTTTCCTCGTTTCGAACACAAGTACAGGATTTTATGTAATTGATAATCTGTGTCATACTAGATTTTTTAGTCTTTTTTAGTTTTAAAGTGTTAATACATTTTAGCAAAAACAGTAATGACATTTTGAAGCTAACATAACATTTTTCATATCACTTCGGGCACAGCCTGGTCAGTTTTGCCTGTCAGTACAAAGTGCAATCTCAGGACAGACAGTATTAAGAAAGTGAGGTACTGTAGATTAAAGTAGGAGAAGACATTGCGTTTATATAGCGATTTTCAAGACATTCAAAAGTGCTTTACATAGATAGATAGATAGATAGATAGATAGATAGATAGATAGATAGATAGATAGATAGATAGATAGATAGATAGATAGATAGATAGATACTTTATTAATCCCAATGGGAAATTCACAATTAGGCGATGAAGAGGCAAGAGAGATAATTGGCCGATTATAGATGGTGACAGTTAGGGGGGCCAGAATGGACGAAGTTGAGGGGCAATTTAGGCAGGAGAAGGGAAACATCCAACTCTTTATGAAGGACTAAGGAGAGTCAGAACCTTTGTTTTAGGTCTCTTCTGGAGGATGGCACCAATTTTTACAGCACAGAGTCCCCATCAGTGCACTGAGGCATTGGGATCCACACAGAGACCACAGGGTAAGAATCCCCCTGCTGACCTCACAAACACCTCTCGGCAACCCAACCATTTCTGAAATAGTCATGGCATCCAAGTACTGGCCGGGCCCAAACATCCTTAGCTTTAGGTGGACGACTTGTTCTGAAGTGCAGGTGGGTATGGCTGCTGGATTGAATAGTTTGAGGCTCTCAGTTATAGGAGTTGAATGTGAAATGTGATCGAAGTTTTCTAGAAGAGGGGAAAATTAACATGTTGACTTGTGTTTGAATACCTTTTGTCCTCAGCCAAATGTAAATAATCTATTTATTATAATTTATCAATTTTATTATGCCAGAGGTTCCCCCCACCCAGCATATTTTTAAATTCCTTTTTTATGTCTATTTCATTCATTTTTAATTCTTTAATTATTATTGTTTATTATTTACTTTGAGCTGTTGGGATTATTTGCATTTTTTTGTACTTTAAAGCTTATCTTCATCTATAAACATGACATTCATCTTCAGTTTTATGTTGTTTTACAGTAGTACTCATTGTTAGGGATAAAAAAAATTAAAAATAATACAGCGCTTGGATGATGATGGCTGAATTTATCTGAGCGATCTAAACACGTGTGTGCGAATGCATGTGCTTACATAGCAACAACAACAACATTTATTTATATAACACATTTTCATACAAATAATGCAGCTCAAAGTGCCCCTTCTGACTATGTACAGTTGAAACGTCAGTGAACGTGTACAGTTACACACACTTCTGTAAACACAAGCTTCTGCTTCTACATGTGTAACATTATAAACAAGCTTGCTCATTTGTTCACATGTTCCAAAACACGCACTGATTATGTATTGTATTTGTCGTTTCTGTTAATAAAATTATGAAAGTTTTGAACTTGTGTGTGAGCCCCTCAAACTGACGCCACTGTCATTTTTGTTAACAAAATCACAAAGGTTTTAAATTTGTGTGCAGGCTGCACAAATTGATGTCGTGGACCTCATGTGGCTGCCAGGGCCATAGTTTGCCCACCCTTGGTATAGATGATTGGTGTCTGGCTTTTGCCAGCTTATGAAACTCAAAGCAAGGCTTACTCTCCAGAGGTAGGCCTCAAAGCTCCACAGAGGCCTACTGTCATGGGGAGCCTTACTCCAAAATCTGGAAGCAGACCTTCAGCCTGCATAACCCCAAAAGAAAATGGGGAATGTCATAAAAGGAAGTTTCCTCCAAAGAAAAATAGCGTGAGGCCTTGAAAACTTTCACAAACGGCTTTGCAGGCCAGGCCTGGCCAGATCTCCTTTGCCATTGCTTGTTACTGTTTTGTTCATAAAATACCTTTAAGTATTGAAGAATATTAGCAGTATCTCCTGAATTTATCAAATATTGTCTGAGTGCTCACTGATAGACCACCTTCGGCAATGTTGGGACCTTCCTACCATTATCTCAGGAAAGGCGTGGAATATGAAACACATTCATACATTTTCATTCAATATTTGCAAAACACACTGTAAGACTGTGGACTGTACACATCAAAGCAAATTAAAACTATTTAAAATACATGAGAGATTTGACCATCACTGTGAACAATGCTAGGTAGTTCCAGCCTCTGTAGGTCATCTGTTTTGGGATTGTCGATAATTAAAGCCAATTTGGGAAAGAATTATTTTTTAATCTGTCAGACAGCGTAGGGTTTATGATCATCACAAATCCTGATACAGCAGTGTTTGGCATTATTTCAGATGAGCTTAGACTATCTAGTGGGTAAACTAACCGTTATTTCCTACAATGCATTTATAGCATATCGACTAATTGAAAGAATCCTAATGTACCTTTCATAGCTCAATCGGCAAATGATATTTTAGTTCAAATAAAATAAAAAAAAAATTTTTGCTTTATAGAACTGTGTAAAACTTCTTCCTGCAGCACCGCTTAACGCCTCCTGCCTTCTCTCTCTAACCTCCCTCCTTGTTTCTGTCTTTCTCTTTTTTTCTTTCTTTCTTTTTCCCCACTGCATGCACGCTTCTCCTTTATATAATGGGGACGTGACACAGGCGTGGCGATTAGCAGCTTACGGCATCAATTACAAACATGGGTGATCCCGCACCTGTGCACTTCAGTGCAGAAATGCCCATGCCCGCATCGGGCCCGGGAACCGCTCCGGCCACACTACCACACCCCCTCCTTAAGCCGTTATTTATTTATCCACTTAGAGTCGCGAACCCACTATATCACAAGTTACCATTGCATACTTTAAAGAATATATATTTTTGAATTGTGTTGTATGTGTTGTGGAGCAGTCAAGACACTGAGTACAAGCTGAAATGTGTAGCTGTGATATTTTACATTTAATTGTTTGCTGTAAATATTTACCCAATATAACTTTACAAGACTATTGTTATTAATATTGTTTGGAGTGTAATCTAAACTTTTTATCTCAGAGTGATTGATCTGGACTTGGAAAAGGCATTCGACCGTGTCCCTCGGGGAATCCTGTGGGGGGTACTCCGAGAGTATGGGGTACCGGCCCCCCTGATAAGGGCTGTTCGGTCCCTGTACGATCGGTGCCAGAGCTTGGTCCGCATTGCCGGCAGTAAGTCGAACCCGTTTCCAGTGAGAGTTGGACTCCGCCAGGGCTGCCCTTTGTCACAGATTCTGTTCATAACTTTTATGGACAGAATTTCTAGGCGCAGCCAGGGCGTTGAGGGGGTCCGGTTTGGTGGGCTCAGGATTGGGTCACTGCTTTTTGCAGATGATGTTGTTCTGTTTGCTTCATCAAGCCGTGATCTTCAGCTCTCTCTGGATCGGTTCGCAGCAGAGTGTGAAGCGGCTGGGATGGGAATCAGCACCTCCAAATCCGAGACCATGGTCCTCAGCCGGAAAAGGGTGGAGTGCCCTCTCAGGGTTGGTAGCGAGATCCTGCCCCAAGTGGAGGAGTTCAAGTATCTCGGGGTCTTGTTCACGAGTGAGGGAAGAATGGAGCGTGAGATCGACAGGCGGATTGGTGCGGCATCCGCAGTAATGCGGGCTCTGCATCGGTCTGTCGTGGTGAAAAAGGAGCTGAGCCGCAAGGCGAAGCTCTCAATTTACCAGTCGATCTATGTTCCTACCCTCACCTATGGTCATGAACTATGGGCAGTGACCGAAAGAATGAGATCGCGAATACAAGCGGCTGAAATGAGTTTCCTCCGCAGGGTGTCTGGGCTTTCCCTTAAAGATAGGGTGAGAAGCTCAGTTATCCGGGAGGGGCTCAGAGTAGAGCCGCTGCTCCTCCGCATCGAGAGGAGTCAGATGAGGTGGCTCGGGCATCTGATCAGGATGCCTCCTGGACGCCTCCCTGGTGAGGTGTTCTGGGCACGTCTAACCGGGAGGAGGCCCCGGGGAAGACCCAGGACACGCTGGAGGGACTATGTCTCTCGACTGGCCTGGGAACGCCTTGGGATTCTCGCGGAAGAGCTAGAAGAAGTGGCCGGGGAGAGGGAAGTCTGGGCATCTCTGCTCAAGCTGCTGCCCCCGCGACCCGACCTCGGATAAGCGGGAGACAATGGATGGATGGATGGATGGATGGATGGATGGATGGATGGATGGATGGATGGATGGATGGATGGATGGATGGATGGATGATTGATCTGTTTTGATCAAATGCGTTGTAATTCTGCTGAAAATGTTTAAATTTCATCTACTGTGGTTAAAAGAATGCTGCTCGTATTTTCTAAGTATCATTAGTGCAGTAATTATTTGACAATACATTTCAGAGTTTCTGCGCCGGTGACTTGTGCTATTTTTATTATTAATTACATGATTGGACAGCCTTTTCTTGTCTGTCTTTGTGTGGGTGCTTGTTTCAGCTTGTTTTTCTTCTTCCAGTTTAAAGTCAAGTGACCTGTTCAGTCTAGCGCTAGGCTCTAAGCACAATGCGATCATTTCCGGCTCAATGCTTCACGTTGCACAAGCAACACAGCTCTTTGCAAGCCACAGTTTTTCTTTTAAGGAAGATGAATTGGAAAGTTTAAAAAAATGACTAAAAATGATAAACCTGATAATTATAACAGAACACAACACCACTCTTGAGTCACTATTTTCACTGAAAACTCAAAAGTGTTATTTATAGAGATGCAGTTGGGCTTCCTGTCTTTCAGATTCTTGGTATGGGCACAAAAACCCACTGCCGTGAAGTTTTTTTGGTAACATAAAGGATTTGCAACAGCTGAGGCAGTGTCAGAATAATTTAATCTTATGAGGAAGTGGGCTTTCTTGTATCAGAGACATCCTGTGAAAGCAAAGCCAGCACCTCACCAGTCACAATTTGCAGTGGAATCAAAAAAGTCGTCAGACCCCTTCACTTGACTGTGTTGTAGATTTAATTTTAAATGAATAAATTTGACATTTTTGCCCATCAATCTACACTCAATAACCCATAATGACAAAGTGAAAACCTGTTTTCTGAAAAATTTGCACATTTACTAAAAATCCATAATTTGTTCCTAAACTTATTCAGACCTCTCCAAATTGTGCTCGGGTGCCTCCTGTTTGCTTTAATTCTCCTCTAGACGTGTCGAGAACTTGACTGGAGTCCACCTGCGGCAAACTGAATTGAGTAGATGTTGTTTAGAAAATGTCACTTGTGTAGCTCTGGAGAAGGTCTCACAATTCACACTGCATACTGGACAAAAGCCTGTGACCACGTGACCATGGTGGTTTTGTGTCTTGCTCTCTGAGCTGCCATGGCTCTGATACGGAAAAAGCAGATATGAGAACATTATCTTATTAGCACTGTTTTTATACTATATTAGCTACCGGCTCTGCCGGTGTAGTAGTGAAACAAGACAAACTTTAAAAATCAATAAAAAAACAGGTATACTGTAGCTAGCTAAGCGGAGGCAAGGAACACTCCAAAACGTCGCCAGAGGTATAGCGACTTGAATGGAGGCTGGCACGTGAGTGATGAGGGCCCTGCCTGGCTCTCCACTCCTGACATCACGCTTCCCTCTCCCCTTGGCCTGCAGCCTCTATTTCGGATTAGCGTGAATAAATCGCTCCTGCAGGCGGACTATAATACTTAGTGCAATGAGAAAAGTCGCAAAATCAACTGGAATGTTCAAGGGAAGTATAGAAAAAAAAAACCGGATCTAAATCCGTTAAGTAGTTCTCTCGTGAAAAGCAGACAGACATACAGACAGATTTTGGATTTTATATATTTACAGATAACTTACTTTACGAATTAACTACTACATGGAACTTTGATTAGCTTTGCTGTCTCACAGTATCAGGGATCACTGCTTCATTGCCTAAAAAAATATTGGAGGAACTGCAACTGCTGGTCATTTGCAACCAAAGAGCTAAGAAATTACTCTGGTACCTGGAAGGTTGCTGGTTCAAGTCCTGTTATTGACAGAAGGGATCCTACTCTGTTGCAGCCCAGAGCAAGACCCTTAACCTGAAAATTACTCCAGGGATGCTCTACAATTGCTCAACCTGTGCTGTGACCCCCACAGGTCATGCGAAAAAAGAATTACCCCTCAGGGATTAGCACAGTGTACCAAATACCAAAATACCAAATAGACATCCAGGAAATTCTTGACATCTTTGCCACAAATCACAACAACTGGCAAATTGTCTTATTAAACTTAAATTTGTAGGTGATTATGTTGTTTGGTCAACGTGACACTTGACATCACACCTGTACGAGATTGTTGGACATCCCATTCCAGAACCATAAGCATTAATATGGTGTGTGTCCCCCTCCACCACCCCTTTCATAGGTATTACAGCTTTTATTCATCTTTCCACTGATCACAGGGCTTGTGTAGGCCACTGAAGTTATTCCATGTCTTTATGGATCTGGCTTTGTGCACAGGGGCACAATCAAGGTGGAACAGAAAGTGGCTTTCAACAAACTTTGGCCAGAAAGTTGGAAGTGCACAATTGTCTCAGATGTCTTCATATGCTGTAGCATTCATAGTACCCTTTACTGGGACCAGTGGGCCTAGCCCAAATCCTGCCATTATCCCTCCTCCACCAAACTTTACAGTACTGTGCATTCTGGATAGTAGCGTTCTCCTGGAACCACCTCACCCAAATTCGTTCATCAGACTGCCGGATTGTGAAGTAGGAGTCATCACTCCAGAGAACACGTTTCCACTTCTCCAGAGTCCAATGACACCATGCTTTGCACCACTCCAGCTGATGCTAGGCGTTGCACATAGTGATCGTAGGCCTGTATGCAGTTGCTCAGTCATTGAGACCCACTTCATGAAGCTCCTGATGCACATTTCTTGTGCTGATAATTCTTGCAGAGACAGTTTAGAACTCTTTTGCGAATGATGCAACAAGAGAGCAGGCCATTTGTATGTGCTACAGTAGGTGCTTCCACACTCAGTAGCTCTGCTCTTTTAGTTTGTGCGGTCCACCACCTGTGAGCTGCCGCTGCTCCTGGATACTTCCCCTTCACAATAAGACCACTTCTCAGTTGAACAGAGATAGGAAATCAGACATTTCACATACTGACTTGTGGCAAAAGTGGCATCCCATGACAGCCTCATGTCATACATCTTATGAAAGTTCATTTATCCCTACTCTTTCCTGCAGTGTAGTCCCTACATATCTGTATTTGCATACAGTCATTTGTACAGAAGGTACACTATATGGACAAAAGTATTGGGACACACCTCTATATTATTGAGTTCAGGTGTTTCAATCAGACCCATTGCCACAGGTGTATCAAATCAAGCACCTAGCCATGCAGTCTCCATTTACAAACATTTGTGAAACAACATGGGTCTCTCTGAAGAGCTCAGTGACTTCAAGCGTGGTACTGTGTATTGTGGTAGGATGCCACCTTAGCAATAAGATGGATCGTGAAATTTCATCCCTGCCTGGATATTCTACAACAGCAACTCAGCCACGAAGTAGAAGACCACGTAAAATCACAGAGCGGGGTCAACGGCTGCTAAGGTGCATGGTGTGTAAAAGTTGCCAGCGTACTACTGATTCTATAGCTGAGGTTCCAAACTTCCACTTGCATTAATGTAAGCACAAAAAGTGTGTGGCGGGAGCTTCATGGAATGGGTTACCACAGCTGAGCAGCTACATGCAAGCCTCATATCACCAAGTGCAATGCCAAGTGTCGGATGGAGTCAGGGCCAGACTGGGAAGCTTCTTCAGGCCAGGAATCTCAAATGTAAACCACGCCACACAATATACATCAGTTTTCTTTTACAGGCACAGACTCAAAAAAACCAACAAACACCATTTTGTCTTGGAATTTTTTATAAATGAGGAGATTGTAGAATCAGCTTTTACATATACTGTACATCCATCCATTATCCAACCCGCTACATCCTAACTACAGGGTCACGGGGGTCTGCTGGAACCAATCCCAGCTAACACAGAGCACAAGGCAGAAAACAAACCCTGGGCAGGCGACAAGTATATATAAACCCTTGAAAATATTTTGAGGAAGTCAGGAAGAAAGATTAAAGAGCTGAGCCTTTTCAGGTTAAGAAACACAAATGATTAAGAGGTGACATAACTGTTATGAAGGGAATTAGTGCAGTGGATCGAGACGGTGACTTTAAAATGAGTTCATCAAGAACAGGGGGACGCATTTGGTAACTGGTTAAGGTTGAATTTCACACAAACATGAGGGTGTTTATCTTCACACAGAGAACCATAGGCACAAGGAATAAGCTACCGAGTAATGTGGTAGACAGTAGGACTTTAGGAACTTTTAAAACTAGACTTGATTTTTTTTTATTAGATTTAAGCGGATTAGACTGGCAAAATTTGTTGGGCTGAATGGCCTGTTCTCATTTGGATTGTTCTAATGATCTAATTTCACCGTTGCAACTTTCCAGATGAGCAGCAGAGATGAAATGGCTGTCTGCCTATTACTGTAGAGCAGGGCCCTCCAACCTTTTCTCCCCTGAGAGCTACTTTTACAAAATGAAAATGGCTGAGAGCTACTCGTGTTTTCTAATGTTTATTCTCATAGCTTATTTCAACCCAAACAAACTGAATAAGCTTGTCTTGCCTGAACAATTACAGTCATATGAAAAAGTTTGGGAACCCCTCTCAGCCTGCGTAATAATTGACTCTCCTTTCAACATAAAAGATAACAGTGGTGTGTCTTTAATTTCCTAGGAACATCTGAGTACTGCGGTGTTTTCCTAACAAAGATTTTTAGTGAAGTAGTATTTAGTTGTATGAAATGAAATCGAATGTGAAAAACTGGCTGTGCAAAAATGTGGGTCCCCTTGTCATTGTGCTGATTTGAATGCCTGTCACTGCTCAGTGCTGATTACCTGCATCACCAAATTGGTTGGATTAGCTGGTTAAGCCTTGAACTTCATAGACAGGTGTGTCCAATCATGAGATATAAAGGTGTTTAAGGTGGTCATTTGCAAGTTGTGCTTCCCTTTGAGTCTCCTCTGAAGAGTGACAGACATGTGATCCTCAAAGCAACTCTCAAAAGATCTGAAAACAAAGATTGTTGAGTCTCATGGTTTAGGGGAAGGCTACAAAAAGCCATCTCAGAGGTTTAAACTGTCAGTTTCTGTAACTGTAAGGAATGGAATCAGGAAATGGAAGGCCACAGGCACAGTTGCTGTTAAACCCAGCAGGTCTGGCAGGCCAAAAAAAATACAGGAGCGGCATATGAGCAGGATTTTGAGAATGGTTACAGACAACCCACAAATCACCTCCAAAGACCTGCAAGAACATCTTGGTGCAGATGGTGTATCTGTACATCGTTCTACAATTCAGCGCAATTTGCACAAAGAACATCTGTATGGCAGGGTGATGAGAAAGAAGCCCTTTCTGCACTCACGCCACAACCAGAGTCGCTTGTTGTATGCCAATGCTCATTTAGACAAGCCAGATTCATTTTGGAACAAAGTGCTTTGGACTGATGAGACTAACGTTGAGTTATTAGGTCATAACAAAAAGTGCTTTGCATAGCGGAAGAAGAATACCGCATTCCAAGAAAAACACTGGCTACCTACTGCCACATTTGGTGGAGGGTCCATCATGCTGTGGGGCTGTGTGGCTAGTTCAGGGACTGGGGCCCTTGTTAAAGTCGAGGGTCGGATGAATTCAACCCAATATCAACAAATTCTTCAGGATAATGTTCAAGCATCAGTCACAAAGTTGAAGTTACACAGGGGTTGGATATTCCAACAGGACAATGACCCAAAGCACAGTTGGAAATCTACAAAGGCATTCATGCAGAGGGAGAAGTACAATGTTCTGGAATGGCCGTCACAGTCCCCTGACTTGAATATCAGCAAAAATCTATGGGATGATTTGAAGCAGGCTGTCCATGCTTGGCAGCCATCCAATTTAACTGAAGTGGAGAGATTTCGTATGAAGAATGGTTAACAATACCTCCATTCAGAATGCAGACACTCCTCAAAGGCTATAGGAGGACAGCGTCTAGAGGCTGTTAGATTTGCAAAAGGAGGCTCATCTAAGTATTGATGTCATATCTCTGTTGGGGTGCCCACATTTCTGCACCTGTCTAATTTTGTTATTATGTATATTGCATATTTTCTGTTAATCCAATAAACTCAATGTCACTGCTGAAATACTACTGTGTCCATAAGGCATGTCATATATTAAAAGGAAGTTGATACTTTGAAAGCTCAGACAATGAGAAACAGAAATCCAAAGAATTGAAAGGAGTTCCCAAACTTTTTCATATGACTGTAGAAAATGTTGGTGTCCACAACTCACATTTTGCATTAAAACATTACAAAAAATATTTAATTCACCTGCAAGTGCATTTTGTATGTCTGTAAGCATTTTCTAGTGTATCTCACACTATTGAGTTAAAACATGAATGCTGTCAAAACAAAATAATAATAATATAATAAAAATTTCTATCAGACAGTTGTGGCGAGTGCCCTCTTCTACGTGGTGGTGTGCTGGGGAGGCAGCATTAAGAGGAAAGACGCCTCACGCCTGGACAAACTGGTGAGGAAGGCAGGCTCTATTGTTGGCATGGAGCTGGACAGTTTAACATCTGTGGCAGAGCGAAGGGCGCTCAGCAGGCTCCTATCAATTATGGAGAATCCACTGCATCCACTAAATAGTATCATCTCCAGACAGAGGAGCAGCTTTAGCGACAGACTGCTGTCACTGTCCTGCTCCACGGACAGACTGAGGAGATCGTTCCTCCCCCAAACTATGTGACTCTTCAATTCCACCCGGGGGGGTAAACGTTAACATTTAACATTATACAAAGTTATTGTCTTTTTTTCATCTGCATTATTATCATTCTTTAATTTAATATTATTTATTGTATCAGTATGCTGCTGCTGGAAAATGTGAATTTCCCATTGGGATTAATAAAGTATCTATCTATCTATCTATCTATCTATCTATCTATCTATCTATCTATCTATCTATCTATCTATCTATCTATCTATCTATCTATCTATCTATCTATCTATCTATAATGCAATTTGAAATCCACAGAATGATTTATTCATTTGTCATTTTGTTCAATGTCACTGTTTCACGTTATTCACATTTGTATGTTTGAGTTGTTTTTTTAGATAGTCAGATCACTCAGCAAGACAGGCAGGTTCATGGCTCAGAGTAGCCACTTAGGTGGAGTTGTGTAAATGTCCATCTGTCAGTCTTTGTGCTGATCTTAGACTTCCTGACATTCATATTAGAAAAGGCAGAGTCACAGAGGTATGAAGTTGTTAGAAGCATAAAAGGTTCCATAAATAGCCACAAATAGACTGTAGCAGATTTGTGAAACGGGTTCCTGGTTTAAAAAGAACTTTTGTTGCACTCTTGCTGGTTCCCTAATGGGATTTTATGCTTCTTTACTGGGTTGTGTGGTTCTTCATAGCTCCATTACATTAGAAATTACATTAGAACACTCTAGACGAGAACAGGCCATTCAGCCCAACAAAGCTCGCCAGTCCTGTCCATTTATTTCTTCTAAAAAAAACATCAAGTCGAGTTTTGAAAGTCCCCAACGTCTTATTGTCTACCACACTGCTTACTTATTACTTACTGCTACTTACACACTTATTCCAAGTGTCTATCGTTCTTTGTGTAAAGAAACACTTCCTAATGTTTGTGCAAAATTTACCCTTAATAAGTTTCCAACTGTGTCCCCGTGTTCTTGATGAACTCATTTTAAAATAACAGTCTCAATCCACTGGACTAATTCCCTTTAAACATTGCTTGACAAAGCACTTTTTCATTTTGGGAAGGGTTCTCTGCCAATGAAGTTGGCTCTTTGTACTTTCAAAAACTTCCTAATATGTTAAAAAAGGCAGAAATCTTTAATGTATGCTAGGCTGCCTAGCAGGGCACTAACAATTTAAGAAAACTTGGAGTTAGTCCGAGTTGTTCTAAGCAGCGGGAGCCCCTTTTAAAACCATGATCCACTGGGATTTCACAAATCTGTTGATATCTGTTCATGTTTGTTTTAACTGCATGGATTCTGTTATCCATATTACTAACCAAGAATGGTAAACCGGATGGCATGGACGCAGGGACACGGCGATGGGACCATGAGACGTACTGCACAGGCGCGTACAGTGCGCGTCTCATAAACCGCACACGAAGTCTTATCCACCGCGCATGAAGGAGTCACGGCCCAAAAACGAAAGAGCTCAACTGACGTGAATGAGTAATGAAGCAACAATGCACCCATGGCTAACAACTACCGACACAGCCACACAAATAAGAGGACTCTGTGCTGCAGCCCAGATTCAAACGGAAGAGGCTACGGAGGCCCCACGGGTCCATAAAGTACGGAAGGCGCAGGCTTCACCGCCATATTGTGAGTGGCACTACTGCGGAGTGAAGTAAACGCGCGTCTGAAACTGCGGAAGCAAAGCAGGCATGGGTTCAAAACGAACGAGCTCGACTGACGGATATACAAACAATGTATTTCAAGATACCCAACGCCGGGGGTAGGCGAGCGAAGTGAGCAGGGGTCGGAGCCCCCTTGTAGATAGATCTAAATTTAAAAAAAAAAAGTTCTTTCTGGAACCTTCACTTGAATAGGTCTTTTGGGAACCTAAAATGGTTCCCCATTGCATCGCTCTGAAGAGCCACTCTGGCACTGTGATTTTTCAGGGTGTGCATGCAATAACATGGGCTTTGTTTGTTTGTTTATTTGTTTTTTTGGACCTGTTAGTATCCTGCTAGGGGGTATTTTTCGTACGTGGATTACTCGCTTAGCCGGATGTAATTGTTGACGACTTGGCCTGATCCTGGATCTGTCGGTTTTTTGAAACTCTTGCTGGAAGTGTTGTCATAGCAACACATCCAAATCCGCAAACCTGCTCGGAGCAGGTTTGTTCTGCGTAAACAAGGATTAGTTTACACACGTGATCAGTGACAGTGTGGAAGTCATCCAGTCACGGCTTCGCCGTTCATGAATGAGCGACCAATTGATATTGATGTGCAAATTATAGGAAGAGAATTTCATATAAAGAGGGTTTTGCGCGATCGGTAAGATCCTTTATTGCCCCCGGAGGAAATTCTGTACGAAAGATACCGCTTTAGCCGAGGGGGAATATTGTACCTCAAAGATTTATTAGCTCCGTATATTCGAAGTCAAACTCGGCGAAGTCGGGCTCTCACAACCACACAGACAGTAGGCATTGCTTTGAGGTTTCTTGCAAGCGGCACTTTTTTTATATACTGTAGGCGATGCGGAACATCTATCGAAAAGTGCAGTTTGCCAGGCGATTCGTAAAGTCTGTTTGGCTCTGAAACATTTCCTTCAGGTTTTCATTGTGTTTCCTGGACACCTGCGTGTGCAGACAATAAAAGAGGCGTTTCATGCCATTGCAGGTAGGTAATACACAGGCTAAAACACCCACAGTTCCACGAAGAATCTCACAATCAGCCTAACATTCTCATTACCAGGATTTCCAAATGTGATTGGGGCACATGGAACTGATCAGAGTGGAGTTTGATCAAACATTATTTGGAAAATGTACCTCTCCTCCTGATGAATAATCAGACACAGTGTCTTCATCAAATATTTGACCTTCGTTAATATCTCGTTGGTCAGACACAGGTTCTAGGGATATGACATTCCCTGCCACTGACCCAACGAAAAAGAGGGCTATATGGAACATACCTATAGCACACATGGAGGACAAATATGCAATGACCATCCTTTACCTGAAATGAAGTGACCACTACTTCCTGCCACTGGTTCTGAGGAGGAGCTTCCCCCTGGAATGCCCTCAGAAACAGGGCGATGGGCATTTTGCTGGAGAGCCAACTCTTCTGCAGGGGTTAGGTCTGGACCGCGTGGACCTCCACCTGTTTTTTGCTTGTCTGCCTCCTTATTAGCTTTAAAATTAATGTTTTTTATATTATATATGATTCTTTATGTCAACAATTCTTTAAATAGTTATATACCAATATTTACCAGTTTGAAGTATATTCTTGTACTTCACTTTAACCTGTTCCCATGTTCTCCTTGTGCTCACGTTTGATCTGGAATTATGACATATTAAATAATAATTAATCTGACACATAGGAAATGAAACGCTGCATTCATTAAGTACAATGCACACTACTTAGCGTTTAATTTGTCGGCCACTTTTTGCCAGCCGTCTTTTCTGGTCTGGGCTGCTTTTGCAGTGTTACCGCTTGTGTATATTAAATCTTGAAATTCTTCGTGTCCTTCGAATAAAAGGTCTTGCGCCGCGTGTGTGAAAAAAAATGCGCCCGTTCTTTCGGCATTTTGTTACAGCCTATCAAAGACTTGCTGATCATGTTTTCTAGACTCAATATATATGGGCTTTTCACTCAGCGCGGGCGCGCACATTCATCTCGTATGATTAGATCCAGCTACACTAATCTAATACACAGCTGTGTTTGAAAAACCGACTTATCTGGATGAGTTTCACTGGCATTAACTCATCCAAGATGAGGCACCTGATCTCGGATGGTTTAAGCGACGTACGAAAAATACCCCCTAGGTCATCAACTATTCATTTAAGATGGCTGTTTTGTCCACATATTATGAACTTTTCTGAAGCCCAAAGAACCAGTCACATAAACAAAGGACCCTTCACAGAATGAAATGGCTCTCTGTCAAACAAGGGTTCAACGAGGAACTAAACCATCATACCTTTAAAGCTGGGGTCTCCAACTCCAGTCCTGCAGAGCTACTGTGGCTGCAGGTTTTCATTCTAACCCTTTTCTTAATTAGTGACAGATAATTAACTCTTTGCCTTGATTTTAATTGATGCACTACTCAGGCCCATTAAATATTTATTTTTTCCTTAATTAGCAGCCAAACAATAATGAGACACAAAATGATCCGACACGTGATCAACAACCTGCGTCCATCACACAATATCTGAAAATAAAGAAAGGTGATGGCCTCAGCAATGTTGATCAGCTCAGGGCCACAAAACATTTTGACAGCCAGCGCTCTTAAAAAAACAAAATCAACAGTTTTGGAAATGTCTGCCCTGGCAGAATGAGAGCCATGGAATTAAACAACGGGTTTAAATAGTAATTGGCTTCAAATTAAGAAACTGAATGGCGTGAACTTGGTTGGAGTTTGAGGTCCTGGCTTAGTTGATCATCTGCTGGCTCACTTCAGGGGGGTATTTTTCGTACGTCGCTTAAACCATCCGAGATCAGGTGCCTCATCTTGGATGAGTTAATGCCAGTGAAACTCATCCAGATAAGTCGGTTTTTCAAACGCAGCTGTGTATTAGATTAGTGTAGCTGGATCTAATCATACGAGATGAATGCGCGCGCCCGCGCTGAGTGAAAAGCCCATATATATTGAGTCTAGAAAACATGATCAGCAAGTCTTTGATAGGCTGTAACAAAATGACGAAAGAATGGGCGCATTTTTTTTTCACACACACGGCGCAAGACCTTTTATTCGAAGAACACGAAGAATTTCAAGATTTAATATACATAAGGGGTAACACTGCAAAAGCAGCCCAGACCAGAAAAGACAGCTGGCAAAAAGTGGCCGACAAATTAAACGCTAAGTAGTGTGCATTGTACTTACTGAATGCAGCGTTTCATTTCCTATGTGTCAGATTAATTATTATTTAATATGTCATAATTCCAGATCAAACGTGAGCACAAGGAGAACATGGGAACAGGTTAAAGTGAAGTACAAGAATATACTTCAAACTGGTAAATATTGGTATATAACTATTTAAAGAATTGTTGACATAAAGAATCATATATAATATAAAAAACATTAATTTTAAAGCTAATAAGGAGGCAGACAAGCAAAAAACAGGTGGAGGTCCACGCGGTCCAGACCTAACCCCTGCAGAACAGTTGGCTCTCCAGCAAAATGGCCATCGCCCTGTTTCTGAGGGCATTCCATGGGGAAGCTCCACCTCAGAACCAGTGGCAGGAAGTAGTGGTCACTTAATTTCAGGTAAAGGATGGTCATTGCATATTTGTCCTCCATGTGTGCTATAGGTATGTTCCATATAGCCCTCTTTTTCGTTGGGTCAGTTGCAGGGAATGTCATATCCTTTGAACCTGTGTCTGACCAACGAGATATTAACGAAGGTCAAATATTTGATGAAGACACTGTGTCTGATTATTCATCAGGAGGAGAGGTACACTTTCCAAATAATGTTTGATCAAACTCCACTCTGATCAGTTCCATGTGCCCCAGTCACATTTGGAAATCCTGGTCATGAGAATGTTAGGCTGATTGTGGGATTCTTCGTGGAACTGTGGGTGTTTTAGCCTGTGTATTACCTACCTGCAATGGCATGAAACGCCTCTTTTATTGTCTGCACACGCAGGTGTCCAGGAAACACAATGAAAACCTGAAGGAAATGTTTCAGAGCCAAACAGACTTTACGAATTGCCTGGCAAACTGCACTTTTCGATAGCTGTTCCGCATCGCCTACAGTATATAAAAAAGTGCCGCTTGCAAGAAACCTCAAAGCAATGCCTACTGTCTGTGTGGTTGTGAGAGCCCGACTTCGCCGAGTTTGAGTTCGAATATACGGAGCTAATAAATCTTTGAGGTACAATATTCCCCCTCGGCTAAAGCGGTATCTTTCGTACAGAATTTCCTCCGGGGGCAATAAAGGATCTTACCGATCGCGCAAAACCCTTTTTATATGAAATTCTCTTCCTATAATTTGCACATCAATATCAATTGGTCGCTCATTCATGAACGGCGAAGCCGTGACTGGATGACTTCCACACCGTCACTGATCACGTGTGTAAACTAATCCTTGTTTACGCAGAACAAACCTGCTCCGAGCAGGTCTGAGGATTAGGATGTGTTGCTATGACAACACTTCCAGCAAGAGTTTCAAAAAACCGACAGATCCAGGATCAGGCCAAATCGTCAACAATTACATCCGGCTAAGCGAGTAATCCACGTACGAAAAATACCCCCCAGATCAAATTCATGTTTAGGTAACGTTTAAGGAAAAAAAATCAATTCAGTGGTCAGAATCTCAAAAAACGTCAATTAAAATAATGGAAAATAGTTAATTAGCAGCAAAAACTGCTCACTCATTAAGAAAAGGGTTAGAATGAAAGCCTGCAGCCACTGTGGCCGTCCAGGACTGGAGTTGGAGACCCCTGCTTTAAAGAAAAGTTATGGGATCGTGAATAGTAATCCATTGCTGCCCTCTGCTGGAATTGATTAATACCATTTCATGTTCTGGCCTTAATAGGAAAGTCTTGTATTTTTTTTTCCAAAACTGTACAGTATTAGTGAAAGATTTCCTATTTCAATACTACAGAGCCTCCGACCGCAGTGAACATGCAAATTACCGCCCAATGAAATCCCCCCTCCCCCCACCAAGCGTATATAAACAGAAAGCTCATGCTGTTTCACTCATATTTGTCAAGTTTTTCTGCTCGGCTTTGTTTGTCTCTCCTGCTCCAGTTCAATAAACTACACAGATTCTTTTTTTTATTCTGTTACCAGTACCAGGGAACTGCAGGATGCGCCAGACGGTACTGCAATTGAAGATCGCCGTGTGTTATTTCATGTTATTGGGTGAGTCTCGATTCATAATGTTGGTGTTTAAAAAGTCCAGACGGGTAATTTGAAACATCGTAGAACCCGCGGGTACCCAGATGAGCTTCACTTTGTCGCTGGAGCCGGCAGGCGAATGAGCCTTCGCTTTTAATCACCTGTGACGGGCAGACAGCGCAGGCTTTTGAGATAACGGGTCCGGTTTAGTTGCATTAAAAAAAAAAGGTATTCCAGATTCGCGACGGCAAATATATGCAATCGCGATCATTTATATGATATTCTTTTATTGAGAGAAGTTTAAAACGTGCGTGGGACTGACTGTGAAATTTCCTCTCGGACTAAATAAACGGCTCTGTGTGTGCTGCTAAGTCTGCACGTCTCCCAGCTTCACTAATGCGCTCAGCATGTATCTTCCGACTCTGTCCCGGGATGAACTCCCTCCGTTTCCCGAAGGTTTCTTCTCATGAGTCATGTATGAACATATCGTTGCACCTCTTTGGGATGTAGAAGGGAAAACGGGAATTTAATTCGAGAAAAAAAATGTGTAAACGTCACCTGGACGGCAGTTGGTCGTCGCTGATTTTCAGCGTTTTCTATCAGTTCACTGAAGGATAACATCAGAGTGGTGCGTACGATATTACACACGAGTGGGTCGGCATCACACCAAAAGAAGTGTAGGGGGTTCAGGTCGTGGTGTGTAGATGGGGGCAGAATTAACTAAAACACGGGAAGCAGAGGCCTGATGGTGTCAGCAGATTTCATATTTTTGATGGGGTTTAGATTTTGATTCAGAAATAACAATCTGATGAAAAATCTCATGTTTCTTTAGATAGATAGATAGATAGATAGATAGATAGATAGATAGATAGATAGATAGATAGATAGCATTTGGTATAGTAGGCAGGACTAGATAGATAGATAGATAGATAGATAGATAGATAGATAGATAGATAGATAGATAGATAGATAGATAGCATTTGGTATAGTAGGCAGGACTAGATAGATAGATAGATAGATAGATAGATAGATAGATAGATAGATAGATAGATAGATAGATAGATAGATAGATAGATAGATAGATACTTTATTAATCCCAAGGGGAAATTCACACACACACACACACATATATATATATATATATATATATATATATATATATATATATATATATATATACTATATACTATTATATATTATATACTATTATATATTATATACTATTGGTAATGTTTAAAAAAAAAGCTCGACTAGTACTAATAAATACAAAGACAGTTTGCATTTTGTAAGAATACATAGTTTACAGGCACATCAGTATTGCGTTTTCATTCCTTTTCTAATTAATTAATAAATTGTACATTTTCATCATTATACATGATTTATTTGCTAAAATAGCAACTACCGTACTAAAAAGAAAATTTCAAGGAAAGGACAAGCCAAGGGGAGGCATAGTGTTATCGCTGCTGTCCCACGGTAAGGAGACTGGTGGGTCCTCCCTAAATGGACTGTGAATGTTTTCCCATTGTGTCCATCTTGGTTTACTCCAGATGCTCTGGTTTCCTCCCACAGTCCAACATCATGCAGGTGCGACTTTAACTGAGTTCAGCCATGAGGCACAGTGGGAAATTGGTACGGATAAACTTCACAACTTCATAAGGAAGTTTTTATTTACACAGAGAACTACAGACACATTGAATAAGTGACCAAGAAGTGTGGCAGGCAGTTGGACTCTAGGGACCCTCAAAACTCAACTTGATGTTATTTTGGAAGAATTAAGTGGATAAACTGGTGTGCTTCGGGATGATTGGCCTGCTCCCGTTCAAATGTTTCTAACGTTCTAAATCTGACTGGAAGAAAAACGTCCAAAGATGCACATGTGAGAGTCACCATATGCTGCCACTGCATTGTCCCGTGGTAGGGCATGGCCACCAAAGGATGTACCTTGTGTGAAAACCTGCAGGGGCCAACCCTGACACAGACAGGCAGAGGCACAAGTGCAGCACACACTTCGCTTTTTCTCGCTCCCCACGGCGGCACAATGCAAATTGGCAAAGCACGACACACAGTCCTTTTCCTTTCTTCTCTTTCTCTCTCTTTTCTCTCCCTCCACTCCTTTGCCTCACAAGCTTCATCCACCACCCGACTCTGGCTCCCCGACTAGTGGTGGCTGGCTCCTTCTACAGGACTTCAGGTATCCGACGAGCTTCATTCTGCAGCACTTCCGCTAAATAGGGCTTGTAAAAGGTCCAGGCCTTCTAGTATTCTGGTTGAGATCTTTTATTCCTGACACTATCTCCCCGGGTCCTTCCATAATCAAGGCGTTCCGGCCGGGTATGGGCCCTGGTGGTCCACCACACTTGTTATTAAAATAAATCTCATAAAGGGCATTTTGTTTCCTCATTAGGACACAGCTAATGAAAATGTGTTATTTATCAATGAAAATTTTAAATAAATTCAACCGGCATAATCAGCATAAATTTTTACATCGCGCGTCCTTAAAATAAACAGAGCAACATTCTTATGACTTCAATTACGGATTATTTTTTTCTGTTCCAAAATTAGCATCAGGGGTTATTACAGCTTGTATATTATGTAAAAATAACTTTTTCTTCTTTGATAGCACATCATTCTTGGCAGCCAGTATATGTTCTTAACCGTATCTACCTGTACTTTGCAACAACCTGGTCATGTTACATTTCTACATCATGATATGAACTAAGTGAACCCATCCCATAAAAGAAGCTTTCATTTGCCTGGGAGCGGAATTTCTCAGTTGTCAGTGCTGGCGGTCGGGGTGGCTTTGCGGTGCTACGTCAGTGAAAGGCGTGTCTTTGCGTGCGTGAGACTACAATACTGTACAAGGAGTCTCTCCAGGTAGTGTCGCTTCAGTCCCTTACACTATTGCTGGCTTAGCAGCTTTAAATCTGGTCTATGGGCGAGTGCCTTATCAGTTAACGAAATGATCCAGAATAACGGCGGCATGGCACTTTTCTTACTGGTCATCCTCTTCGGTAAGGATTTTGTTTCATGTATTCAAAATCGAATAAGAATTTGCAAGATTCGTACTTAGTGCTTTCAGCAGCTGCATAGTTACCAGGTTGTACAGATTGCGATGCGAGGTGAGATGCAAGCCTTTTCGGGCTGCTTTGATGGAGGTGAACATTAAACAATTGTGGGCTATTCCAAGAAAAGAAAGAAAGATTATTTAAAAGTCATCTGTGTCAGCGGGTAGCGGTTTCTAATCTTTTGGGAGATTCGCTACAAAGAATTCAGATGCTGTACTAATCGCTCGATTATGCAGTTTGATGTTAAGGTGTTCAGATGTGGATGCTGTGAGTCGTATTAGAGGGGAGTCATTTAGAAAAAGATAAAAGAAGAACGACGTTGACTTTGATTAAGGCTTGTTTTTAAAAATAATCCTTTTGTCAGTGAGGAGGGTAATCTCTCTAATTCGCTCTCTGATCACCTTGCGCCGTATCTTCACTGGGATTAGTGCTTACAGCCCTACGAGTAACGCCTTGCCCGTGGGCTGGAAAATGTTGTCGCTACTCATACAATGGCATTTATACTTTATTGTCTGAAAACATGAGGACAGTTATATTGCCATGTTGTCATTATTTTTACAGTATATATCATAAATACTGCATTTATTAGAGAATGATTTTGCAACATCTGAACGATTTCTTCTACCGCACAACTGGCTACAACTGCACTCAAATCAAAGTGCCAGAGTGGCTTTTCAGGGCGATGTCATTGGGGGACCATTTTTGGTTCTCAAAGACCCATCCACAGCAAGGTTCCAGAAAGAAGTTTTATTTATTTAGATCTGTAGTAGGCTCCATACAGTTAATAACCAGAAAGAGATGGTAACAGATTTGCGAAATACCAGTGAGTCCTGATTTTAAAAGGACTCTCACTGCATGCGGTAACACAGGCTAAGTTCGGGTTTTCTTAATCTGTTGGTGTCCTGCTAGGTAGTCTACCATACATTAAAGATTTCCATTTTTTTCTACATATTAGGAAGTTTTTCAAATCACAAAGAACCAACTTCATATTTAAAGAGCTCTTCCTAGAATGATATGGTTCTACGAGGAACCACACAACCCAATAAAGAACCCAACATTTTTACGAGTTTGGTGGATGGAAAATTTTGAAACCTCTTGGTTCACTGGTCACACTGGTTGTTTTTGTGGACTGGTTACCCCTTGCTTTTCCTCTACTGGGTACACATATGGGGCTTACTGCCCCCCAGAAGTCACTTCCTTTCTTCCTTCCTTCTCCAATTCACATGCAGGACAGCACCTGTTGTCACCCCTCTTCCTTAGATATTTGCATTAGCACTACTCCATGTTTTTGATTTCAGTTTCTATTAAGGTGGGCCCCCCTCTAAAACAGAGGTACATCAGGTAAGCTGGTTTGAGTTTTCTAATAAACGAACTGAAGCTGTGTATTCTAACACAGTACTCTGTCTCATGGTCCCTTAGACTGGTGACGTCCTGCATGTTTGTGTGACTTTCAAGTAAAAATCTGAACTTGTGACAAAACTCTAGTTACAACATTTTGAATATTTTTCCACATTTTTAATGAAATGTCACTTATATGCATGCTCATACTATCACAGTACAAATGATGCAGCTAAAGAAACTGAGAAGTTTGTATTTTAGGTGTGCGAAAATCACAAATGAAAGTCATGTGTTCATACTCCATTCTTCTTATGGTGCCATTTCCACTTGTAGTTTGCCAAATTGTATGCATTCTTGCAATGGAGAAAGGAGTGCTTAGCTTTACTGCCTCATAGTCCCAGTTTCTTCTCATAGCTTATTTCAACCCAAACAAACTGAATAAACTCGTTTTGCCTGAACAATCCTCACTCACTTGCCAGCTTCAGGGTGTGTTCCTTAACTTAGCTAGCGAAAGAGAGAACAATTGAATTCAACTTTGTTTGATATTTTCAATAAAGTGTTTGAGTCTGGATATTCTCTTAAGTGTATGCCACATTGAAAAGAGAGATTACAATTCAGATTGTGGATTGTGATATGATTTTTTGGAAATATCGCCCACCCCTAATTTGACTAATCAAGTTTTCAGATTAATGTAGGATTCATTAACCCTTTGGCAAGCTACTTGGAAATGGGTCTCGAGCTAGCGGTAGCTTGCAAGCAATGTGTTGGAGACCCCTGCTCTAATGTGTATTAGTAAACCATTTTTCGCTTCTCCAGTCATCAAACATCAGTATTACTCCATATTATGCATCAGGAGTCATTATGGAAATTATTATTTTTAATGTCTCATAGATTTTTTCTCTCCCACACCCACATGTTAAGTTAATTTACACCCCTAAGGTCTGTATTGTTTTGCAGTTGTTTGTATGTTTGGGCTATGTAGTAATTAATTTAATTAATTATTACTTTATGGGTTGTGTCATTGCTTGTCCCATGTTTCACATCTGTGTCACTTGTTGCAAAGCATGTGGTCTCCTACACTGAGTGTTGATCTTTGACAAATCGCCAAACCATTTTTTGTAGCGAATATGCTGTGACCTCGTTCGCTGGAACTGGAAATTCACTGTACAGAGCTTAGAGAAAATTTTTTCCCAGCTCCCCATGATGCTTTGTGAGGCTGGTGTGACATCATAGAGTTGTAACAGCTATGTTGGATGGAGATTAACTGGTGGGTTGGGCATGTGCAGAACTTGCATGCATGCATACTGTGAGTGTACTTCATATTTCACTTTACGATAGTCCCAATATGCTTTGAACATGTGCAAACAGTTTACTTCATATACACATTTGTGGGATGTCACTACTAAGTTGGACTTGCACTTTCATGCATTTATAAAAATAAATACATAAATAAAAAGAAAGAAAAACTTGCAGTATTTTCATTTGAGGGGTACTTTACCTAACCATAATGAGAATTACTGTATATAAAAATGCTGTGTTGTTCTGCATAGATTGATTTTATGTTGTATTTTCACTGTATTTAAGCATGTCCTCACTATGTAGCACAGATCGGGTAGTAATAGCGACAGCCACCCTGAGTATATAACAGACTCTGTGGGTGCTCCAGTACACATTGGAGTGCATACATTAGCTGGTAATTTGGAGATCAAACAGGGATGTGCCAGTATGGAGTAGCGTAAACCAATCTTGAATCCTGGCTACTGCAGCCCCAGCGAACTCGCCAACTGCACACCATGTCCATATGAGGGAATGGCCGAATGCATGTGCAGTTCGGCACCTGCCACAATGGTGAGTCAAAATAAACCTTAAGGAAGCCCCCCTCCCCCTCATAGAGTCAGAAAACACATGAGACTCTGTTAAATATTAATAATTACAAAATATCCATCCATCCATCCATCCTCTTCTGCTTATCTGAGGTTGGGGGAAGCAGCTTGAGCAGAGATGCCCAGACTTCCCTTTCCTCGTAGTCTTCTACTAGCTCTTTCGGAGGAGTCCCGAGATGTTCCCAGGCCAGCCATGAGACATAGTCCCTCCAATGTGTCCTGGGCCTCCTCCTGGTTAGATATGCCCAGAACACCTCACCAGGGAGGCATCAAGGAGGCATCCTGATCAGCTGCCCGAGCCACCTCATTTGACTCCTCTCGATGCGGAGGAGCAGTGGCTCTACTCTGAGCTCCTCCTGGATGACTGAGCTTCTCACCCTATCTTGAAGGGTAATAATATTTACTGCTAAATATATACAGTCTTAGAAAATAGCTTGCTGAAAATTAGCATAAGTTATGTATGGCAACGCGCAACTGAAATGATCGCTCTCTCTATCATTCTGACGTGTCTTCATCTTTGATGTCATTTTCAATGTTGTTGATCTCTCAGTCCTTCAGATGGGTCATTATGTGGAAATCACATGGGGAATCCCAGGGCATGTGACACTACACACAAGTGATTGGCCAGCTATCCTGGTGATTGATGGCTCTGCTCAACAGCTTTGATCCTGTGGCATCGGCACAATTTTCTCTTCCTTTTTACTATTAAGTTGTAAACTGACTGAAACAGGTGCATTAAAGTTTTAAATTATTGGTACGATACAGGAAGAAAGTATAAGAGAGGATGCTTTCATGTAAATTCCTCCTCCAGTTAAATTGTCTTAAGGGTTCTGTAAATTCATTTGTAAATCAGCTCTTTTATAATTCATCCTGATTTGTTTGAGCAAAATTTTAAAACCGCATATAAGGAATCTGTAATTTCAAACAAATGACAGTTTTTTCACTCGAGGACATGGGTTAAGAGATCAGCCTTGAATGCAGTTCCTCCTTCAAGTTTGCAGATACACTCCCACCTTTACATTCTATATTACTCAGATCTATTTTTAACTTAAGGACCTTTTGGCTTTGACCCTTTGCTTGATCTTTTTCCAGAATGAGTTTTGATTTACGGTTTGTCTTTATCACCAGGTTAATTCAAACTCTCGGCGTAGACCTTCATTTTGTTTTGATTTAGTGTGTTCTCCTAATCTGCATCAAAAATTCCAAGAATGATAGAAACTTGGAATAAGCTACCAAGTAGTGTGGTAGACAGTAGGACGTTAGGGTCTTTCAAAACTCGACTTGATGTTTTCTTGGAAGAAATAAGTGGATAGTACTGGTGAGCTTTGTTGGGCTGAATGGCCTGTTCTCGTCTAGAGTGTTCTAATATTCTAAAAATTCTCCAAGATATTTTCAATAGCATAACACTAGGGATATCTCACCCACTTATGCAGATGAGGTAAAACCCCAAGTAATATTCGGTTACCAAACACGATCGCCACATGGTCCCAGGTTAGAAGTGGGCCGAGTTTGCCCTTTTTATGGAGATAATTTCTCTAAAATCCACCAGATTGCAGCTCACATATTCCCCGAGTGCCAGCTGTGGGAAAGCCCAGAGACTGACTAATATACTTGTCTGTTTAAGAGGTAGAGAAGGTTCATGGGTGCATCAGAGTTGCCTCCCAGATTTACTGTTTGGGTTTTGCCTCACCGCCCAGGTTGCTGCGTAATTGCAGTTTGCATGTTTAGTACAAGTCGCCATGGGTTTACCTTCAAGCAACTCTGTTTCCTCCAACATCCCAGGTGATTGGCAACTCTAAATTGATTCCAAGTCAGTAGGTTTGTAATGGACTGGAGGACCCTGTCCAGTGTAAGAGTTTATATTCTACCCAACATTCTTGCCAAGCAGTGCACGTCTAAACTGGATAAGTGGGCTATAAAATGGATGGATGGATGGATGGAAGCAAAAGTAAAAGTTTTTGAAACTGCATGCACCAGTTAGAGTTGCTGCCTGCTGGATTAGATCTTTGAAACGCTTTAAAATCACTTCACCTTTTTTTCTTCTGTTAGACACCTCCTGGCTCTCCAATATGAGAAAATCCCCAAAAATGATCTACCTTTTTGACTTGACTTGAATTCTAGTTATGCAAGACATGGAGCTTTTTGAGGTTCCTCTCTATATTTAGCCCTCCAGACTCAGAAAACCCTAATTTTTAGGACCATCATTTTGTGCAGAAAATTAGACCTTTATGGTAAAGCGTAAAGCAATAGCTGTTTTTACCTAAATTGATCAGAAAGACTTGAGGTTGGGGTGGCACGGTGGTGCAGTTGGTAGCGTTGCTGCCTCACAGTTAGGAGACCTGGGTTCGCTTCCTGGGTCCTCCCGGCGTGGAGTTTGCATGTTCTCCCCGTATCTGCATGGGTTTCCTCCGGGTACTCTGGTTTTCTCTCACAGTCCAAAGACATGCAGCTTAGGTGCATTGACGATCCTAAATTGTCCCTAGTGTGTGCTTATTGTGTGTGTGTGCCCTGCAGTGGGCTGACGCCCTGCCCAGGGTTTGTTTCCTGCCTTGCACCCTGTGTTGCCTGGGATTGGCCCCAGCAGATCCCTGTGACCCTGTAGTTAGGACATAGCGGATTGGATAATGGATGGATGGATGGGACTTGAGGTTGTGCAGGCCTCATCAGCTGACCCCAGTAGTTCACAAATAGGATATAAGGAGTCAAAGGTACTACTTTCCACAAAACTTGGTTGGAAAAAATGTGGATTGTAGAATGTCGTTTGATTCTATTTTGAGGTTAAATGAGTTTATAGTTTTTATATTTGATTCTTTTCCGGTGGTCCTACCACCCTAAGAGCCACTCCCAGAAGGTTAAAAATGTCAAATGTCAAACATAAGCAAGTGGGGTATTGTCCTAGACCATTCCAGGGTCAGTTATTACAAATATGATGTTATTTTTGTGTTTTGATCCTTTAATAGGGATCTGGCCCTCTATAGACCTCCATCGGAGGGCGAAAAATTACAAATTTCTATTATAATCTAGAATATTTAGACTTTAAACATTAAATTGAAGTACATATTTTAATTTTTCAAACATCTGACACAAATATTCTTGTTTATTACAACCTCAAGAAGTAAATCATTATATGACTTATGAAGAGCCCAAATTCAAGTACAGTGTCTTTGATATCTGAAGCGAAGGATGACTTTTAAGAGTATACATCTAATGAATGCTTAAATACCAAAATGTGAGCTCTTGGGAGGTTCATTATGAAATTTCATTATTATTTATTTTTTTATTTTTTTTATTTTTCAGACAGTTTTCAGGAAATAAATACTTCATCTTCACATTCTGAAAAGACAGCCCCTCTCAACTCTGACATGATACTACAGTGTCCTTTTAAATTGAAGAGCCCAGGGTATGGCCTGACATATGTCACTATATCCTGGACAAAAGGTGAATCAAAAGTGGCAGAGTTCATTTTTGGGGAATTAAGAGGAACCAGCCATGCAATGATGTCTAAAAGTGAGCTACGAAGAGAGAATGCCTCCCTAAGTCTCAGGAATGTCACCATTGAAGATGAGGGAGAATACAAATGTCTGGTACATGAAGCAGGTGAAGACCCCTTAACTGTCATTGTCCGGGTTAAAGTTATAGGTAAGCAAACTTTCCTACTTATTATCCCACCTTGGAAGCTGAAAAATAATGATCTTCTTTGCTCATTTATTTTCATCCGCAATTTAAATATGGTTAATGCATCAAATTTAAATATTGTTAAATAAGGCAAAAAGTGCATTTAGTCACATGTCTGAAAGCAAATTAGATTATGTTGACATTCATAAAAATCACCAAGGAGAACACCAATCCTCTTTCACTCAATGAAACGATGGGATCTCCGAGTGCCAAAATCACTAAGGGGGATCTTGCACAATCAAACGATTTAGGTGTCCATGCGCTGAACTGAATTATTAATATTTAGCTCAAATCTCTACTGAGGAGCTCGATTCATTAAGCCACCCAGGGGTTTGTGGAGTTCTTAATCCGGCCTTGAGTTCAGACCTTTTCATTTTATCCTTTATTTCAAATGGAAACTCACAGTGCGCATAGAAGTACCTTTTTCATTTCATGTGTCTGCTACTTGTTATAATCAAGCCAAGGTTTATTTATAATTTGTTTGTTTTGTTTGCTTTTCACTGTTTTCCATCTTTTGTTATAATATTATTCTGGTAAGTTAATATTTTTCTTATGTACCGTATTTCTTATGCATTTTTGGTTAGTTTTATTCTATAGAAATTATGTATTTTCTATGTGTATATTTTGGTTCTTCCGTATTCCTTGTATTATGTGGATGGATCCCAAACAGATACTGCCCTCCAGTATTTATATGCAGGTAGGAATTACAAGTCTTTGTGTTTCATTCGAATCTGGTCTGTTGAACTTTTTGTTTTTCAACAGTATTGTGCTATTTATGCTCCCTGGTTTTTCTGGGTTTTTAATTTTTGTTGTGGACCTGGAAATATTTTAAGGATTGCTTCTTATGGTCATGTTTGATCTGGATTGCCTTTGACTCCTTTTTGCCCTTTAAAGTCTTTTTTTTGTATTACTCCTTTGTGAATAAAATCTTAATTAAATAAAAACAGATTCCTTGTGGGATTTGTTTCTGCTCCAGCCAGAGTGCCACGATTCTCCCCCTGGTGAGACATTTTAAAGAGGTTGAGACTATTTATTATGTTTTTTAATGTTAATGCTTATCTCCATTTTGAGGCCTAGCCTGGTCCTTAAGCCTCCCATTTTCCTGGGTAAGGTCTTCCCTTGGTGAAATCTGTTCTGTTGGCTTTTTGGAGGCCTCACCCTTTCACTGCTTTGTTGTGTGAGAAATTTGTGACACGTCTTCACTTTGTTTGCAAGATTGTAAACATTTATTTTCTCGATCCACTCAAGTCTTTGCCGGCTCAAATGATCATTTATAATTGACCACTGCACACTACAATGTTAACTGACATTTAGGGATGATTCTGATTACTTGCTTATCATGCAATTGCTACAACTGTACAGTAATAAGGATTGAAATGTAATTACTATGTATAGGTGGTCCCAGGGTTGAGGACGTCCAACACGTGGACAACCCGTGGTTACAAATGGACTGCCTCAATTCCATAAATCATCTTATAATAAATTCTAACTTGACAAACTGTGATAAGTCCTGCCTCACAAACAAATGTTCTCCTTTTCCGCGTCTTTGATAGCAGCTACTTCCTCTTTGATCGAGTAGATTGCGTGGTCTGATTGGTCAAGGTAGCTGTCTTATAAGAAAAGGTAATTAAAGCTTGAGTTCAGCTGATTCACAGCAGCATTTTCATTGCTTTTTGTTTGTTTTTATGACAAATAATGACTAAGTAGTGAAGAAAATTGCAGTCGACATTTTCTATGAAAATGATGATATGTTCTTCTTCTTCTTTCGGCTGCTTCCGTTAGGGGTTGCTACCACGGATCATCTTCTTCCATATCTTTCTGTCCTCGGCATCTTGTTCTGTTACACCCATCACCTGCATGTCCTCTCTCACCACATCCATAAATCTTCTCTTAGGCCTTCCTCTTCTCCTCTTGTCTGTCAGCTCTATCCTTAGCATCCTTCTCCCAATATACTCAGCATCTCTCCTCTGCACATGTCCAAACCAACACAATCTCACCTCTCTGACTTTGTCTCCCAACTGTCCAACTTGAGCTGACTCTCTAATGTCCTCATTTCTAATCCTATCCATCCTCATCACACCCAGTGCAAGTCTTAGCATCTTTAACTCTGCCACCTCCAGCTCTGTCTCCTGCTTTCTGGTCAGTGCCACCGTCTCCAGCCCATATAACACAGCTGGTTTCACTACCATCCTGTAGACCTTCCCTTTCACTCTTGCTGATATTCGTCTGTCACAAATCACTCCTGACACTCTTCTCCACCCATTCCACCCTGCCTGCACTCTCTTCTTCACTTCTCTTCCACAATCCCTCATTACTCAAGTATTTAAACTCATCCACCTTCACCAACTCTACTCCCTGAATCCTTACCATTCCACTGACCTCCCTCTCATTCACACACATGTATTCTGTCTTGTTCCTACTGACCTTCATTCCTCTCCTCTCTAGAGCATATCTCCAGCTCTCCAGGGTCTCCTCAACCTGCTCCCTACTATTGCTACAGATCACAATGTCATCAGCAAACATCATAGTCCACGGGGACTCCTGTCTAATCTTGTCTGTCAACCTGTCCATCACCATTACAAATAAGAAAGGGCTCAGAGCCAATCCCTGATATAATCCCACTTCCAACTTGAATGCATCTGTCACTCCTACCGCAGGCCTCACCACAGTCACACTTCCCTCGTACATATCCTGTACAACTCTTACATACTTCTCTGCCACTCCCGACTTCCTCATACAATACCACAGCTCCTCTCAGTCACCCTGTCATATGCTTTCTCCAGGTCCACAAAGACGCAATGCAACTCCTTCTGACCTTCTCTAAACTTCTCCATCAACATCTATGTTAAGTTTATTTATTTTTAGCCTTCATTTCAGATTACAGGAGTCACTGACACATCATTTGAAAGCTCGTTTTCCGCTCTTTTGTTTCTAGCATGAACTATCGCAGAGTTATTCAAGCAGTCTAGAATGATCCACTTTGAATGCTCTGGTGACATCGCGAGTCATTAAATCTGATCACAGTCTCGTTTTTCTATTACAGTACCCTTAAACGATGTTAGAGGAGCAAGATCCGAATACAGAGAGGTTCACCCAAGTTTACTGTATGGTTACTAAGGGCCGCAGCTGCTATAAGGCCATTTATGAATAGTAAATGAAAAGTTCTGTACAAACCTCCCTTGTTGCCAACTTCAAGAATTTGACTCACATAGTAAACCCCTTCTCTCTAGCAGCAGAATCAAACCCTAACTCTGTAGCACCAGGTCCATTCTCTCCAACAACAAGTCCATAATTTTCTGCATCATCTAATTAATAAAGTTATAATGTTAACTCATAAATGAGTGTTAACCTTTAATCATTATCCATTTTCCTTTCATCTCTATCTAAACTGTTTTAAGAACTGTTTCTGTAATGTTTTGTACAGTGCAGTACTGTATGAACATAGTTACTTTTATTATTACTTATTATTTTATTATTACTCTATTCTTATGTACAGTTCTGCATGTTATGTTTAAGATTATTTTTTCTATTTGTGCTTCTTAAGTGTTTTATATGTACAGTAAAGTAAAATAAATGCTATGCTGAGGTGAACATTTCACTATGTGATTAAGCAGGCTACACTAGATAAAATTATTGGATACTTAATATTTTGCTATTATTGCCTGATATTTTTATATCTCTGTTGTGCTGTGGGCCTATTCACTGAGAAGAACACTAAATAAAACTTCATCGAGTTCTAAGATCTCACTACACTTTCCTTTTGCAGCTCATCCTGTGGTATCCGTAAAACCAAGTCCAATTATGGCAGGTTACTTAAATAACCCAGAGTGTCACATAAAACGCTTCTATCCTGGAACTATCTCTGCAGTGTGGATGAAAAACTCCAACCCACTTCCTGGTCAAGGGCCTCTACAGCTGAAAAAAAATGGAGACCGCACTTTCGACACAGTTCGCTGTTACCCCAACTCTTCTACCTTTGAAGATTTTAATGCCAACATATCATGCCTGGTGAAGCATGAGGCTCAGGATGGATGGGTGAAAGACGTTCCAATCGAATTCTGCCGTAAGTGGTAGCTGACTAAATGGGATTTATTAATTTATTTTTAGGGAATATTGGATAATATTATGTGTTTTATTAAGGCTTATACTGTTTACCATAGGAGTGGTACATTAGTCAACATTGATACCTTCCAGAAGTCTTAGTTCAGGTCCTTCTGTGGTCACTGTTTGCATAGAGTTTCTTCTCCTTACAGGTATTGCAGTTTTCAACACACACGCCAAAGGCACACATGTTAATCTGAATGGTAGGTAACTGGAAAGTGCCATGGCATAAGTGATTGTTGGTGTGCCAAGTAATAGACTAGTATCCCGTCCAGAACTGCTTCTAATTTAGGATCTGGCTCTCCTCAGCCTTAAAGTGGGTTTAAACAGGCTCGGTAAATGAATGGATACTTAATGTATAAGTAAACTTCAATCTCTCCAACCATTTCCCTGTATACTTTTTATAGTATATGGCCAAAAAGAGCTGGGGCCTCATGTATAAACAGTACATATGCACAAAAATGTTCCGTATGCCTGTTTCCACACGCACTTTGAGATGTATAAAAACTAAACTTGGCATCACAAGCATTTTGATGGCAGCCTTGCACCATGCATACGCTTGTTTCTGCTCAGTTTTGCAATTAATTAGCAGAATGTAAAAACAGATAATCAGATGCTGCATTTATTTTTTAACCAATTAATTTAATTTGTGGTTAATATCCCATAGTATAGCTCTTACATTTCTTATTTCATTGGCCACAACTCTTACAGCATCCACTATATATCCACTTTTTGTGATTCCAGATAAACATCTGTCAGCACACAGTCAGATGGTCACCCAGAGGTTTCTGAGGCAGAAGTGTGTGTGTAGGCAGCGCCCAAAGGTGTGCTGAGCACAGCAGCACCATCACTGCCTGGTGTCGGCATGGGGGTCAGGTTTTGTAATATTGTCTGAAACAGAAACAGACTTGCTTTTCAGATCAACTTTGATATCTGACCACTTCTTATTCATTTTGGGCACTGAAACTAGAAATTGAACTTTCGAGTGTCTCTGCCACGATGTATTACCCCATCAGCTTCCTTTTTTTTTTTGCTTATACCACTCCTTAAGCCAACAAATTTTTCCTTTTTTGAAATTCTTCCTTTTTCCATGTGCTTTTGCCATTGTCTTTTATGAAACGTTGAACAGAAAGGTACTATTTATATTGATTTGCATATTTAAATATTCAAAATTCGGGGTGGGGCTGCATGCGTGTGCACGTGTGTTAAATTTCACATTCATTAGGATTTATAAAGGGGAACTGTGTGGAACTTGGCGTACACACAGTTTTATGCATCTGGATTTTTTTGTACGTGTGCATATTTCCAGGTTTGTCCGTATGCCATGTTTTAGTGTGAATTCTATGCACGGCGTTATGCATGAGGCCCCTGCAATCTATCCTGGCATCAATAGGGACTCAGCAAGAAATTAATTGTTGCTCTAGTACAATACATTTTCTCAACAGGATATAGTGTCCAGTTGTATTACGGTGGTAGATGACTTTGAATGGAATGTAAAAAATCAAATATCTATAAGCATATTTATGGGATGGGGGCAAAGATTATAAATGATTATAGATAATAATTCATCAATAATTCAACTTGATAAAAGGACAAGTGTCTTTGTGTGTGCATCTATGTATCTGTGTGTCCATCCATTTTCTATGTCTTTGTTATTTGCCATTTAGTATGGGATTCATAAAAGCGGGGCTAATATTTGTGAGGCGCTGTCTGTTGGAATGAAAATGCAATGCATTTTATTACTACATGCATTTCAAAATACATTCTGATAGGCAGTGCACTGCAGACGTCCATGCTGAATACGCTGAGGTCTACATTGATTATTTAGATTTCAGCCTGTCTTAAATAGGTAGCACAACTAGTTCTAATAATAATCTTCAAACTGAAGTAGCATAGGAAAAGCAGCAAAATTAAACTAAATGATTAATATGCTAACAGGGCTGCAATTCCAGGACTACGATTCTAGGTTTTAAATGCACTGCTTTAGGCCGATTTAACTAAAAGTATAAGCATCTCTCAAATGGGCTTACATTAAACTTGTGTTAAAGTTTGATTGATTACACTCTTTACCTTCACTCCTGACATGCTAAAACTTCTGTGATGTAAAATATTGATTGAACTTCTAGGCGGCCTACAACACATTTTGAAATGATGTGGAGCTAATCCCTTGTTTTTACACATTTCTGTCTGCCTACTTGTACTACTGTAGCGAACTAAAACCCAGCTAAGATTCACACTGTCGATAGGACGGTGATTTATTTATTTTTTCAATGGGGATCCCAGGAATGCACCCAGCCTTGGCCCGACTCACACACACTCCCTCACAGAGACAAAAAAGCAACCAGTAATAAAACAGAAATAGAAGACTGTATTAAACAATATTAGATGAAATAAAACCATACAAACTACAAAGATCCCACACTGGTTCCCTTTATGGCAATATACAATAAACATGAATTCAACAGTATTAAACCACTAACAAAAACCACACACGATGAAGTTGTAACACTTCGTCTCGAGCACTAGTCTGAGATTATTGTTACCACTATTCTGACCTAGCTAAAGGCAGATGATAAAAGGATAGGCCAATATCACACCTTAATAAATTTCCCATATAGCCTTTATTCTAATAAAAAACAATGCCTTAATATCAATGCATTTATAGGTCACTGCACACCATAGTCCATATTTATCCTTGCAGTCCATCAAATAAACAACAAATAGAAAAACAATCCCTTACACATGGATCGCCCTGCCCGAACCTAAGTAACCCTTAATTTGCAGCGCCACACACATATACATGTATCTACACATCAACAGTATTCATTCCCCCAATTCCCGTTCCAGAGATAATAAATAGATCTGCAGATAGTCCACTGTAAAACTCCCGCAACGGCCGGCGAGCTGATGAGGAGTCCTGAAAATAGTAGACTATATATCCAATCTCCTCTTCGTCATAAAAGACATACAGTCAGACTTGCACCAAGATTAAAGTATAGTAAGTCCGTTTTGATAGCTCACCCGAGTCCGTAGGTAATAGCGGAACGATCGATTCCCAGGTACTAAAGAGAAGACCATCCACCTTCTGACAGGACTGATAGGAGCTCCTAGGCTTTTCCCATGGCCAGAGCAGAAGCTGATCTGCCTTTTCTGTTATCCAATGCTCTTCTTTTTCCTTCTCCTCTTCCTTCTTCCCTCTAAGACGGCACGCTTTATGCAAATGAATCCCCGAACCAACCGGAAGTTCCACCTCTGGGGTACCGCTGTCAATCTCTGTCGGAAGACTAGCAGCAGAAAACATTATCTTTATGTGGCAGCGCTACAAAGTCCATGAAAAATGGCAACTGATGGAATGAAATGATGGAGTTACATAGTCCAGAGATCAGCATGCTGTATGTGAATGTAAAGACAGTCCTACCAGTATTTCCTGAAGGTGATGAATGATAGGATCAGGAGCGCTCCTTTCTTCGATGATTGACACAGAATTCAAATCAGTCCTCACGCAGCAGGCAGACACCAGACAGTCCATACACAGCATAGGAGATAATCCAAGACAAAACAAGAATCCACAGGTAGCAAACAGGAAGGCAACAGACAGGCAACTCAAGACACGAAACAACAAAAGACTTCCTTTTTTTCCCTATAGAACTGGCCTCCTTTTAAATCTCACGCCGGCCTCCTTGTCCCCAGCAGCCCCTGCACCCTCAGCAGACAAGCAATCAGAGCCACTGCAGGGACTGGAAGTTTCATTGTAGTGTAGCACCACTACACTAGAATTAGAAGAATTTATGATTTATTGGGTTAAGTTGACACAATTGGTAACAATATCTGCTTTTTAAAGTAAAAATGGACAGATGGAATGTACTACCTGTCAGGAACTGTCCAGAACTTTCCATTAATGGCAAAGGTTAATTACTGAGAAAGGTGACAGACAGGGGGCTTTATTGTAGAAAGGCATAGCAGGATGACACTCTGAAGAGCAAAAACTGGCAACCGAAATAAGAGAGCCAAACAAAACTTGTGGTCCCTAAAAAGGCACTAAATACGTCAAAAATAAAGTCTAAAAAGAACATACTAGAAAAAAATATCTTTCTCTACCCATTGAGCATTTACTTAGTTTATCGCAAAGTGTAAATGCCAAGACTGAATTTATAAAGATGCCACCGTAAAGTTACCTGCTGCATCATGTGAGGCATCTATGTCATCTAGCTGGTTATCTGGTGGCTCACTTCACAACTCATTTCTTTTTCCTGTTGTTTAAGGGAAAAAAAAGGAAATAATTAAGTGGTCTGAGTCCTAAAATTGAGTCGATTAACATGAAGGGAAAAGAAGTCAATTAGCAGCGAAAACTGGTCACTAGGAGGAGGTTGGGATCATGCGCAGCACGTTGCCACACCGAGAACTTGATGAACCACCCAGATTGGGATCAGAAGTGCAGCAGATGGTTTGAATGAAAGCCTGCAGTCATGATAGCCCTCCTGGATCAGATTTGGACACCACTAAGATAAAACATGAAATATCTTTGTTTGAATGCAAAGTGAATTTACAAATCACTCCTTTTGTTTTTATTAGAACTTTGCAACTTATATGGAATTGGGGTTATATAATGACAATACTTTTTCTGCCATGATTTAGTATAATTTTGAGTCCTCAAAGGGCACCAGTGTTTTTTCTGTTGTTAGGTTTGCTTCTAGCGTTGCTACGGGCGTGGCCCCTGAGGTCATGACCCATATGCAATTAACACCACGGGATAAATGGACGACTATGAAGTCAAATTCTTAACCAATCTGCGGATACCAAATCTCTGCAGTATTCCAAGTTTATCTTCGTACTCGCATGTACTTTCAGTTTTGATCCTCTTGTTCTCTCGATTTATAATTAATGTCCCTCATGTTGGGCTTTGGCTTCATTTCACTTTATATATTTTTTGTTTTGTTTTTTACATGCATCTCCTATTTTTTGCTCAAAAGCTTATCAGCCAGTTCGCTAACAGAACAGTTTCCACGGACCAGGCTGAGGTATACAACCATTATGTACTCTGTCCATTTCAACTGAAAAAAGCAGCTTTTATGGTAGCTACCATCCAAAATCTTATTAACTCTGTGCCTGATCCTAAGAAGCAGCCAGGCCAAAACAGATCTGAGGTAATCTACATGGCCTGAAAGTTATCGAGGATACAGACATCCGCATGTACACATATGAGCTGATTTTTTAAGGAAATCGGGATGTTCCAAAACATTTGGAAAAATGGAACAATTATGGATAATATTTTGACCTTGTGGGCGGCACGGTGGCGCAGTGGGTAGCGCTGCTGCCTCGCAGTTGGGAGACCTGGGGACCCGGGTTCGCTTCCCAGGTCCTCCCTGCGTGGAGTTTGCATGTTCTCCCCGTGTCTGCGTGGGTTTCCTCCGGGCGCTCCGGTTTCCTCCCACAGTCCAAAGACATGCAGGTTAGGTGGATTGGCGATTCTAAATTGGCCCTAGTGTGTGCTTGGTGTGTGGGTGTGTTTATGTGTGTCCTGCGGTGGGTTGGCACCCTGCCCAGGATTGTTTCCTGCCTTGTGCCCTGTGTTGGCTGGGATTGGCTCCAGAAGACCCCCGTGACCCTGTGTTTGGATTCAGCGGGTTGGAAAATGGATGGGTGGATGGATGGATTTTGACCTTGTTTAGGATTTCAGTGCTTTGGCCTTGGGGCTGTCCTCACTAAGGCTGATGTCATAAAACTGAAATATTATAGATTTAAGTAACAGATGAAAAGAGAATGGGTGAAGTCTGATCACACGAGTGAGGATGCATTACGTGATCTCATGTCTCTGAATGTTTTTTTTTCTTCTCACAGAGCCACACTTCACTGTTTCACCCAAAACTGTCACAAGTTATGGGAAACAGAAGGTCACCTGCAAACTGGAGGGCTGCCCCTTCAGCAATTTCACTATCAGTCTGGAGAACAATGAAGGAATAATAAAGGAAAAATCATGCAGAAAAGAGTCAGAATGTTCTACAAACTTAACCTTTGTGATGAATATCACAAAGGAGGAGGAGTTGAAGGAGTTTTTCTGTAAGGCAAAGTTTGAAGGAGATGACAAGGTGATCACTGAACATATCTTGATTAAACCTGAAGGTAAGACTCTCGTCTACTGTATCTATTGTCCAGAAAATGTCTAAATACATGAAGTGTAACAAATTCTGCATACTCAGTTAACTTTCGGGTTCTCTAAATTAAAATCGGTTTGCATGGAAGCCACCAAAAAAATAAATCTTTGCATTTATATAGTGCTTTTCTCACTACTCAAAGCGCTCAGCAATTGCAGGTTAAGGGCCTTGCTCAAGGGCCCAACAGAGCAGAGTCCGTATTGGCATTTACGGGATTTGAACCGATTGCCAGTGGAGATCCCTAGCCTCAGAGCCACCACTCCACCTGCACCCCACAATATAGGTTAGTAATCAGGCACATATTTCAGTTAAGAATTTTACTGTACTCTGTACATTTCTCACAGAGTCTACAGCCTCATAATATAGCAAATGTATAAATGTGTTTCATGTCTTTGGATATATTTATGAAAATGACATACAATAGCGATGGACCAATCTACTTATTTCAAGCTTTATGTTCTGCGTTGCTGCTGTAGCACCTTGGGGATCAATGCAGTCCTATCTCAGAGTGTAAGTTAGGGATGCGGCACAATCAGATAGGCAGGGCTTGCTGTTTACAGTGCATGTCACAACATAATGAGAAAAAAAATAATAATAACATATATGCTTTCTGTCCATGGAATTGGAATAATGAACTTTGAGTACAATGGAAATCAACCGAAACATTTTGCTTCATAAACATTGTATATATATATATACGAGCAGTTTTGTGTATATATCATTGGGTAGAAGGATCCTTTCACCTGATTGGCCGGCCCAGCACTGAATCAGCTGTAGAATTGCTAATAGGGGGAGGCGGCTAGTAGGCAGAGAACTCCAGAACTCTGACTGTGCCTGGCTTGTCTGACTTCATTTCTACAATCTGGCCGTGGTTCTGCAATTAGCTGATAGGCAGATCTTGTTGGTTTTCATTTATATTCTTTAGTTTCTACTTGGTTTTTGACATATTTGAAGAAATGTATATCCTTACATGTGACAGTTCTGTATTTAGTGAGTAGTATCATTTATTCTTGCACTCTGCCTTGAGAGTCATTGCAGTGCTCTTTGCCAGAACGGGGTGAGAGCAAAGTAGTTCGTACTGTGGTGTTGTAGTTCTGAGGTGGCCATGATAGATTGGCCTTCAAGCTCTATGTTGTGTTTTGTGTGTTGCATTTACCCAATTTTTTGACACCCACGCCCAACCTACCTGGGAGGAGGTCTCTCTCTCTGAATTGCCTTTCCAAAGATTTCCTCCATTTTTTTTCCCTACAATGAGTTGTTTTCTTGTCTTCTTAGAGAGACAAGGCAGGAGGGCTGTCAAAAAACAGGGCTCGTTGAAGTCCATTGAGGCAATTTCTTGTGTAATTTTGGACTATACAAGAAATAAATTTGTTGTTACAGTATATATGCAGGCGGGTCTCAGGCTACGGTGGTCTCAATTTATGGCAGTTTTGCAGATATGAACGAGTACATTTTCACAGAGCAACTTCCAGTGTTTAGTTTTGAAAGAAACTGACTTGTTTTGACACAGATGAATATGTAGGTAGCAGCCATCAATAATATTGAGGAATTATAGTGCATGCTACAGACTTTGTCACCATTTGCTTGGCTCCACCTTTGTGTGCATTTGTCACTGAATTAGGGTTAGGTTTAGGATTAGCAGCTGAGCAGTGGAGATGCTGGAAGGTGTGACACTCCATAAGCCATCAAGAGATTGATCGTCATTATGCCTTTTCCAATGGTATAAAGTACTGTGTCATTATCAAGAACTGTGGGATGTTTAAGTGTAATGTCAACATACTGTACATACCCATGGTTCATTTTAGATTAAACCTCTTGTGTTTTAAACTACAGTAAGACTGTTTAACTGTCACTTTATTAAGTTTGAAACTTTTCTTCTATATAAAAATTAATGACCCATGCTTTTTTGGCAATATTTCAACTGAGAGGTATTTTTAGTGCAAGTTCCAACTTACACACAAAACCAGGATCAAAAATCATCAGGAGCAGAACACGTTCATAACCTAGGGGCTGCCTGTATACAGTACATACAGTATATACAAAAAGAAAATTACTTGTTAACCTTAGCATGCCTGAACAACTTCCTTACTGTCAGGGCGCCAAGGAAGACAAAAGAAAAAGCCTGCAAAGCAACTAATAATCTAACTAGTCATGGCTCTTCTTGCTTTTCCTCCTTCACATTCTCTGGTCACATTTGTGGATCCTGGGCCATCGCATACTACCTGCCTCCTTTTGAGGGCTCCTGCCTCCTCGATTGCGCCATTGCACACTGTCTCTCAGTTCCTTAGAGCTGCACACCTTCTCTTTAATCTGCACTTCAGTGCTTCATCTTCCTCAGGCCTTTCCTTTCTCCTTGTTTTTTCCTTTATCCACATGACCATCATCGTCTAATTCTTTCATGTGAAGCCTGAAAACCATGAGGACTGATTGAGATCATTTATGTTAAGTAGAATGCCTAGTGAGGGCTGGGTGGTCCTCGTGGCCTTGGTACCCCTGCAAATTTTGCTTTTTTTTTCTCCAGTCCTCTGGAGTTTTTTTTTTTTTTGTTACTTCTGTCCTCCCAGCCATCGGACCTTAATTTATTCTTTGTTAATTGGCATTGCCTAATTTTTATATTTTTTCTTTCTTCATCTTGTAAAGCACTTTGAACTACGTCATTTGTATGAAAACATCTTGTATATAAACGTCTATTCATGGAACTGTGTGTGTCTGTCTGTCTGGCCCAGAAGTGCGAGGCTACAGCGTGAAGCTCAAGGAGCCGACAAGGCGGCCCCAAGTTAACGAGTCGGAAGAAGAAAGAAGTACGAGGCTACAGCATGAAGCTGAAAGAAAGCGACTTTGTTGCCAAAGTGAAACTGACGAGGAAAACTCGCTTTGCCGCTGATACACAAGCAAGGCGAGCACATAGGCAAAACAAAACCTCCCAGGAGAGAGAAACTCGCTTAGCCACTAATAGACAAGAGAGGCGAGCACGTCCGCAAAACGAAACTGCCAACTCTGCATTTCAATTTTTTTTCAACAGTTTCTAGGAGTCCGGGTTTTTTACAGCATGACCTTACACAGCTAGTGCTATTTAAATAAATGCTGTTGTTGTTGTTGTTCCTAGTTGAAGTCCTCAGGCAGGTTGTTCACTGCCTGGTCATCATGGAGTTCATGTTTGAGTTATCCATGCCATCCTCTAGAAAGTATATTTTAGATCGCCACAATGGAGATGAGCTCTTCAGAAAGCTGCTACGAACATTGCATGTAGCTGGCCAAACCTAGGTGTTGTTGTCTGCCAGCCCCTATAATTATATACATCTAGTATAAGAACAATATTACAAGTTAAGAACAACAAATTTTGAATTAGCAGACACTGCCTTCCCAATATAGGCCATTCCGAGGAAGTACTGTATGATCCTCAGGAAATCAGTTTGCAATCCATCAAATTATCTTTTGCCAGAGATTTTCTTATATTCTTAACCTTGAGCCAAATAAAAGGAAGGCTCTCTGGAGTACCTTTTCATATCTGGAAAAAAATGTCAAAGGAGTCCAGATAATGAAATGTAAAAGTATGCAGAGAACTGCAAAAGATAAGAAACTGCTGCCCAACTGGGCCTTTCTGTACAGGCTTCATCCGTTGTTTGTCCAATAATGTAGCTCATTCAATGTTCAGGTGTGCTTTATTTTTACCTCCAGACTGTCTCTCTCTCTCTCTCTCTCTCTCTTTCTCTGTGTTATATCATTACTTCCGCCTACCACTGAGCCTTTACCCGAAATTCTCATCCATTCTCCAGGCTTGACATGCCTCTGGTCTAACACTGCTTTAAACTTTCCTCCTGATGTCACTCACAGAGACAGCCTGCTTTGATTACAAGGACACCAGAATAGAACACCAATCCCACCACATCAAGTGGCATTTGGGTATCACTAAATCTTTGAATTATCGTTCCAGCTACTTGTCCCTTAGGGAAGGCAAAATGGTCCTACTCATCCAAATTCATGGGCCCTGTGCCTCTTCCTAGTGTCAGGACAAGGAAAGTATCAGCACCCTGATAATACTTCCTTATCAGCATTCAGTATACTGAAACCAAGCAGCAAAACAAAGTATTTTTGCTTCTTTTCAGCTTTCCGTGCCTCTGAGTGGTAAAACAGACCAACCTAGCTCTTGCACGTTCACATTCTAGTGGAACCTGTTCTCTTTCACTGCCATCCATAAGTTATCTCACCCTGCCATTCTGCCACTCTGTCTTCTTTCAAGGATCACTGCACAAGTGTCCCCCAAGTCTATTTCAGCTTTATGGTGCCATTTGCAAGCTGAACCTATTTGGATTCTTACATGCTTACTTTTCCAGTTTAGCTGGATGTTCTCCAGGTCCACGTCACGCTCTCAGTTTTACTTTCTTTAATTATCAGCACATTTTAAACAAATTCTGACAGCTAGCTGACCTGTCTTCACTCCTCTCATCCCCAAATCTAAACAGAGACCTTATATTACAAAATCAATATATCAATAATTTAAAAAAAAATGGGATTATCAATTATACAATGTGAATGCACAGTCATCACAATGAGCAGTAGGTGATGCCAACTGGGTATAACCTGAACAGATGCCATGGTGCAGGTTAGAGGTAAGAGTGAGCACATCACAGTTCACCAGGACTGAGATTAGGGTATCACGGGCCTCCCCCAGTTTCAACCATATTCTGCTTTCAAATTACTTACTATGCAAAGGTTTTTATTCTTGTAAATAATGAAGAACATTTTCAATGTTATTTGCTTTATCTGTAGGATTAACTGTGGAAAAAGTGATGCCAGTAGTAGGGGTGGTGGTGCCTGTACTGCTGGTGGCAGCACTCATGCTTGGGAGAAGGAAACTTTGCAAAAATTGTAAGTACTGGTTTAATCAATTTTTAAGGTAAATGTTATTTATTACACATTTCTAATGGTGGGCCGTCTCTCTGTATTATTTGAAACTCAATTGTCTTCACTGTTCACATCATTTTATTTTCTTAGTAGGGCAGAACCTGAACATAACTATCAGACACTGACCATCTCTTTGCGAAATGTGCTTTTGCAATGAGAGAGTTCCAAACCTGACAACTCTGGATACATAATGGGGGGGCTCTGGAGTAGCACCCTAACCCGCCAACCCCAGATAACACAAAGTCAATCAAAATGACTACTGCATTAGGAAGAGTATTTCATAACTATTGTAAAATATACAAAAAGGGTGAACAGAACAAGTAAATACAACACAAAAGGTAGAACAAACTGACCAAAATTAATAAGGCAATACCACACTAGGCCTTCTTGTACCTGTCCAGCCTGACTGCTCGACTACAGGTGTCTTTTCCACATACACAGGAAATCCCTGAAATTTAACAGTCCCATCCTACCTCTCTGTCTTTCTTTACCAAATCCAAAGTGAGCGTGGAACTGTGGAGCCACACAGAATTAATACGCAGGTACCAAAGAGAAGAAAGAAGACCATGTTGCCATTTAGGAGGACAAGAAGCACAGACCATATTTTGTAGTTTTGGAAGACAATCAGGAGCTTTGTGATTTCACAAGTTGTCATAGACTTCTTGGATTTGGTGGTACCAAGATATTATAGACTCATTTTTATACCAAGAAGGGATTCCCAGTTTTTCTTTTAAAAGCTATCCATAAGCACTGGACCAAAGAATGTAGATTGAGGAGGGTACCCGAATCAAGGGCTCACTGGCAGGAGAAAGAGAGGCTGAAATCATTAAGGTGAGAGAGAGGGATAGTAAGTGAGGAATAAAAGGCTTTTTGTAGTGCGTAAGAGGTGCCCACAGATATAGTATCGTTTTTGATCTTCATCTGTTAATTTGGTCCCTTATCTCTCCCTTGTTTTCTCTCACAGATTTTTCAGGGAGATACCACAGCACCACCAGTTCCCCTTTCATTCACCTCAATCAGTTTATTGTAACTGTTGTGAGATGGAGTCACAAACTATTGCAAAATGGGGAATAAGGTCTCCAAAATGCTTATAATGCAGGCATTAACTGTCCAGCCTGGAAGAGCCTCACCCCAATCCAGGTAATTCCCCAACTGCTAACTTGCTGGCTTTGGCCTAAGTAGGCCCCGAAATGGGTAGCTGGCTTTAAAAGTTCAAAAATACAAAGAATTCCCAATATATATCAAAATGCTCCATAAAAAAGAGAAAATTGTAAAATTCTAGCCTGTAGGGTCAAGTCAAAATGAGAACTCTTCATAAATTAATCCTTATTAACAAAAAGAGGAAAATAAGGCAAAAAGGTCAAAAAGAGCAAAAATGGAGCTGCCTGAAAAACAATCCAAAGCGACCAAGTCCCAATACATAATCCAATATCAAAAATCCAAAGACAGAGGAGGAAACGTCAGAAAATACAGAAATCAGAAAGGAAACTCAGTATTTCCAGAAACAACTCCTAACAAATTCAACGCAGAGGTCCTCATCTCTGATTCTCTATATACAGGTGGAAACCTGTTTTAACGAAATTCATGGAACCAGAAAAATATTTAATTATAATGGAATTTTCATTATAATGAATTTGGGTAAAATACATATACTATTGTGACTTGGGTCGCCAGTGATTGCCATCTCTAACGGCAGGGGCGCAAGTACAGCTCTGTAGCTTCTCTGCTGCGTCTGGTAAACAATAAACCAAGGACAAGGTAATTGGTTGTCCCATGCAGGATCAGGCTTTATCACATAGCGTGCTTGTCACATGATGTTTAGAACATTTAACATTGGGCATTGACCTGCTCCTCCTGGGGCCTCATGTATTAAAAAATGTTGCGTACTCCCGTTTCCATGCTCACTTCGCGATGTATTAAATGCATGTGCATTACTTTTCACACTGACCGGGATTTATGTAGAGGAAGAACATGGAAGTTGGCATACGCACAGATTTATGTATCTGGGTTTTTTTGTGCGCATGCACAATTCTTCTTTTCTCCATATGCCATGTTTTAGTGTGAATTCTATGCACAGCGTTATGCATGAGGCCCCTGGTCTGCCACAGCAGTGATTCTGAGCCACTGGTGTTCTTCTAATCTGAAAATGGCCATCAAAAAGTATTCATTATTCTGAAAATTTTATTACTCCGGTATTCGCTATAACGGCATTTGACCTGTAACTAGAGGGAGGTCTAAGGAGTGGTGACATCAGGGTGGTCCTGCCTCTTGGGGAACCACCCACAGAACACAAGGAATGAACTCTTAACATTAAAAGGGACAATATACAAGTAACAGATAAACACATCTAATAGAAATAATATCTAAACATGAAAATTAATAATTCAGAAATGACAAAAACATCAAATGTATACAAGTAGGGGAAAAAACCCTTGCTGTAATTAAACAATTTGCATGAAAGGGTGATTCATTTGGTTAATGCTAACTTTTTTTGCAATAGCTGATATCGTAGGTCAGAAATTGCCAGTAGGCCTAGGTGGGTGTATGCTGGCAAGTCCAGTGGGACCACACACCAGTTACCCAGTTGTTTATGCCAATTGCCATGTGCACTTCTGCAAATTACTCCTTCATACGTTTGTTCATTTTGGTCTCCTATCTTCACATTAGAGAAAATTGCTCACACTTAAATATATTCCTTTTTTCTCTCTTAAACTATCACAAAGGTCTAAGAAACAAAGACAGCTTATCTGAGATTCACAATGGTGATCCTATTGAACGTCAGAATCTTCAACAAGCATAAGTATGGATATTTACACTGGAAAGAATAAATGAAACAGGTAAGGTCACCTGATGATACTGTGCATGTAGGCCAGAGTTGGGCTGCTAACTCTTCCTGACCTTATTCTTTCCTCTTTGGTTAATTATTACATTTCTTTTCTGTGTTTTCTAGTCCTCGATAACAATCTAGTACTGACTTCTGACAGCTTGGGATGCATGAATTCTATAGTTTTACCTTAATATATTATTTATTTAATTCACTGATAATGATATTCTTCATTTATTTAATATGGTAGTAATGTATTGTGTTGACTAAATAAACAATATCAAGAAACAAACCATTCCTTACTGCACTAGAATGCAGCATTAGGTCTCATTATATACTAACAGTCTGCTTCTGCCACTGCCCCATTTCACGCTCCTCTCTGTGACTGCGTGCCATCTTGCAAGAACCTCAGTCACAGCAGCTCACTTCTCCTGCTCCTTGAAACAGAAGTGAGTAAACGACAGGATATTCATGTCCATAAAATAAAAAATAAAGACAACTTAACTTTATGTAGAAATGTATGAAAGATGGCTCAGTGATTTAACGATCCCATGATTTAATATCTCTCTGGCCTTGTAATTTGTCATCAATCAACACTGTATGTATCATGTCGGGATGCGACCTACAATTTTCGTGTGAGGTTTCGGCACAGAATTTGAATATCCATTGGGTGCTTCTTTGAAGAGTTTTATGTTTAAGAAATGTGAACTACAATTAGCAACACTTGGCCAACATCTAATAAATACTTAAAATATGAATCCTCGCAACTGCAACTTCAGTCACATGATACTGGAAAATGGTATTAAAACAGATTTTATGCTCACTACTGATATATATGAATACTGTACATTCAGTTATTCAATTATGTGACTTACCATTAACAAAAGTATGTCACAAATAACACTGTGATAACAAACTCTTTGATGAATTGACTAGACAATTTTAAATACTTAAACCTTCAAACCAGCTAACCAAGTCTACAAATGCACCTGAATGTTATAACATATGTACATTTTCTTACTTGTTTAATATGTCAAATGTGCTTCTGAAAAATGAATTTTTTGCTTTTGTTCAGTATAACCATTATTTATATCAGATGTGATGATGGGAAATCATAAAATGATTTAATCATTTAATCAACTGAAGTAGATGATGGAATGTAGGTGATGATGGATCAGATAAACTAGACTTTAAAGAGACATGGATCTTCCATTTTCTTGCTGCTCTGTTATTTTCTCTTAGATTTGTAAATGTGTTGCATTTCACTCACTTTTTCACTTGCATGCCATTTTAATAATAAAATAATAATAATAATAATTAATTACATTTATATTGCACTTTTGTAACTACTAAAGGACCTTACATAAAGAGTTAGGAGCAACTTCAACCACCACTAATGTGTAGCATCTACCTGGATGGTGGGATGGCAGCCATTCTTGCACAAGTATACTTACCACACATTAGCTATTAGGTGGTGAAGGTGTGTGAGTTAGTTAGCGAATAAGAGATGGGGGTGATTGGGGGGCTTGAATCACCAAACTGTGATGGTCAGTTTTGCCAGGACATTGGGGTACAATCTATTCCTTTCCAAAGATAACCAGGGATCTTTTATCACCACAGAGAGTTAGGAACTCGACTTTATATCTCATCTGAAGGATGGCACCATTTGTTCAGCACAGCGTCCCTGTCACTGTACAGCGGCATTGGGGTCCACACACCAGATCAGATGGTAAGCGCCCCTGATGGCCTCATTTGCACCTCTTTCCTGCAGCAAGCTTTTTCCAAATGGTCTCCCATCCAAATAATGGCCAGGCCAAAACATGCCTAGCTTTAGGTGGAAGACCTGTTCTGAAGTACAAGTGGTATGGCTGCTGGCATAATTTAGTAACAACAAAATACCCGCTGTGGCTGTTGTAACTAAAACTAACTGTTGCAAGTCAATGGATACTTGTAACCACAAATTCCATGTCTACCTCACTACCAAGCATTAACCTTTTTGGCTCCCTTTTAAACATTTACAGTTTGTAATAATATCAAAAATCTCATTTACAACTAAGGTGACAGACATTACTTCTATGCAGTGTCAGAATGTTGCATTCTCCAGACATCTCCAAAACCAAAATTCATCCATCGGGCTACCAGATAGTGAAGTGGAATTCATCACTCCAGAGAACAAATTTGCGCTGCTCCAGAGTCCAATGACAGTATGGTTTACACCACTTCAGGTGACACTTCGCATTGCACATATTGGCCATAGGCTTGTGTGCAGCTGCTCGGCCGTGGTAACCCAATTCATGAAGCACCCAACGCACAGTTCTTGTGCTGAAGTTGCTCCATGAGGCAGTTTGGAACTCTGTTGTGAGTGATGCCACAGAGAATAGGCCGTTTTTTCTGCTTCAGCACTCATTAGCTCCACTGAGAGTTTGTGTGGTCTCCCATTTTATTGATGACCTGTTTTTTCTCCAAGACGTGTCCATTTCACTATAATGAAACTTACAGTTGACAGGATCAGATCTAGTAGAGCAAATATTTTTAACAATGATTTGGGCTCAAGTGACATCTCTATGACAGTGCCATGTTTAAACTCACTGAGCTCACTGAGTAGGACCTAATGTACGCCAATGTTTGGTGATTCCATAGCTATGTACTTCATTTTATGCATCTGTCAACAATGGAACACCTGAACTCAATCATTTAAAGGGACGACCACATATTTATTGCCATATGTAGCATATTTTGAAGAGTGTTTAAGAAAAATGCATTTTTGGTAGCTGATAACACCTTTTCACTTTTGATTGAAAACACACAACAATGTATTTTCAAATGTACCCGTGTTAGTAAATCTTAACTAAGTGAGTAATTTTTCTCTTACTGGTACAGATAGCTGTTAACCTTATTTTACCATTTTATAATCTGTTATTGGACACTGCATTTACAGCTAGTTAAATTAGTTTTGCAAAAAGTTGCTATCTAGGCAATCAGTATTAACCATTTTTATATCTAGATTTCAATCTTCCTCTTCAATAAAATCCTTTAATATTTCAGAATCAGGCATCTTATTGATGACCTGATTCACTAAATTTGGCTTCAGGTAACTTTTGCTGTTTCTGCTGACAAACTGAATTCATGTTTTTTCTATAGTTGGACATAACCCATTTTATAGAATGAAATAGTGAAGGATATATTTTGTTGATTTTCTAGAGACTCCTGGACCCCCAGCTTTAATACTACTGAAGATCCGATGGTGCCCACCTTTAAGCTGCTTTACTTGAGGCCAGTTTATACAGCTTGGTGTAATTGCTACTCCTCTTCAAAAAATTGTATTGTGATATTCAAGGTGAACATCCAAAAAGATGTTATATGAAGACTGCTGCAACTTTTGTTGTCCAGAAGGAAATATTCTGTATATTTATTGATTGTCTTCATCAGAGTTTACCTTTTGTATTTAAATGCTGGTAATATTTGAGGATACAAAATCCAAAATCTATTTCTCTTATAATGAAGGAATTGTAGCTCTATATGGGGTGAAGGTGGGTGTAAAGTGTTAAATAATTTTTTGCTCAGGTTAAGCTTTCTGCACTATATGAAGTTTAGATAACATCAATTACCTTCTTTATAGAATAGATGCAGTATTGACAATACCTTGTCATGTTGCCCTCCTTTCACGTGATGGAAAGAAGGCCTTTGCTTGAGTGAATTGTGGATTTCTTTAGCAGGTCTCGGAAGAAATGGGGTTTGGAGGGCGATTTATTGGCTCGGACTCTTTACACTTCTCTCACTGCCACCTCACTCACAAACTCAAATATTCCCAACCTATCGATTTAGATACAGTAAAGGTACCAGACAAGGATGTCCTGTTTCCCCCCTACCTTTTACTTTGTCTCTGGAGCCTCTTACTATTGCTTTCCACAAATGTGACCTGATCTACCTAATCGATATTCAAAACACTAGCCATATGATTCCCCTGTATCTAGATGATGTTCTGCTTTCCTTAGACAATGCCCATTCTGATCTTCTACATGTTCTTAATCTCTTTAATTCTTATGAGTCATTAGCCAGATACAAAATAAATTGGTCCAGATCTGCTCTTCTTCCTAACTACTTCTGTCCATAGCCCACTTTGCCTCCATTATAATGATAGCAACTTCCTTCAATACCTTGGTTCAAAATATTGCCATTTACCAGAGAGTTCTGAGGGGTGTGAAGAACACTCTCAAATTTCAGACCTAATGTCCCTCTGTCTGTTCATTCCAACACATGTTGTTCCTCCTTTCATTTTGTCGTTGTCCTGCTTCCTCTAATACCCTTCCTCCCGTTTAATTTTGGACAGAGAATTCTATGTGAATTTCCCCTTGGGATTAGTAAAGTATCTATCTATCTATCTATCTATCTATCTATCTATCTATCTATCTATCTATCTATCTATCTATCTATCTATCTATCTATCTATCTATCTATCTATCTATCTATCTATCTATCTATGTTCCTTTTCCGTTTTCTTTGAAACTCCGAAAAAAACCTTCTATTAAATATTGAACACTTATCTGGGATATGTATGATACAGGGGTATCCCTTTCGTATTTTCTGGTAGAGATTTATCACTGTGTAGTGAACTCCGACTTCTAGGAGAGTGTGAAGGTTGCCACCAGATTTGCATAGCAATGAAGCTGTTACACTTTTAAAATGAGGGACAGACAGAATCAGGCCAACACCTAAGCCCAACAGTATTTCTACCCTAACACCCGAATATTAACAACACAACAGAACAAATGTCCAAATAGATTAAATATATTCAGCAGCAAATTATATATATATATATAATATATATATATGCAGCTGGAGATCCACAAAGGGAGAAAAAATGAATCACGTATCATAAAGTAGTTTTTATTCCTGAGCTTTCAACCCCTGCCAGGGGTCTTCATCAGAGGATAATGCTTAGACTTACAAGAATCAAAAGCAATATATAGCAACACATTACGTGGAGGGGGTGGGGGGGTGGCTAAGTCAGTGTGATGGGGGGGGGGGGTTATTGGGTGTACAGTTTATTTATTATGAACATGTTCTTCTTAAGTTTGCATATGCTGGATTTATGTCCAAGTGTCTGTTGATGGCGTTCTCATTTGATAGCCAAGATTCGGCCAGCTCTCTGACACTTTTAGTATTGGCCTTAAATTTTACTTGTACATTGTCCCAGTTAAATGTATGTCCTGTTGATTTAGTATGCATGTAGATCAATGAAAGTGAGTCCTTTCTTCTGACGGCGTTGCGATGTTCCTGTATAGGTGTTGCAATTCTTTTCGAAGTTTGTCCTATGTATACCGCTGAGCAAGAACTGCATGGAATGCTATAGACTGCGTTTCGTGTTTCTGCTATCGATTTCTTGTTTTTAGCATTAAACAGGACCGTGCGCAGATTGTTCGTGGGTTTGTGTGCTATTCTGACGCCTGACTTGGCCAGGATGCGCGCTGCACCTTCAGACACCTTGTGGTGATAAGGGAGTGAGTGCCAGGTGGGGTGGGGGTTCTGATTCAATTCAATTGTTTTTTTGTGTCTTCTGTGTAAGCTCCGATTAATGAATGTTTTTGAGTATCCGTTTGAAGTGAAAAGATGGAAGAGATAGCATCACTCGTTCATTTTTGTTTCCTTTGTATTACAATGGGTGTGGACTCTTCTGAATAGAGTTTTAACACACTGTGTCATTCATTTTTGTTTCCTTTGTATTACAATGGGTGTGGACTCTTCTGAATAGAGTTTTAACACAGCTGTGGACGATATTTACAGCCCTAGAAATAGTGTTTACGGTAGGTGGTGAAGGTGGATCCTGCAGTGTGAACAATGGTTAACAGACGGAAAGATGTCGCCGAATACTCCCTTTTAATACACTGACCTTTCGTAAAATGAGTTGTTCTACTTTTAGTAGAACATGGATAGAGAACACAGTCCTTCCACCAGAGTCAGGAAGATGAATGGTCTTCTGAGGTGCACCTCTTCACAAAGAGCTTTGGTGGACTAGATTTGGGAAAAAAGAGCCCACCTCCGTCCCTAAATCTGGTGGCCATGCACAATCCTTCTCCACTGCGAATGTCCAGTTGATAAAAGGGTTTAGGTGCTGCTGAAGATGAAATCGGTCGAAACATTAAAAAGTCCAGCCACATCCTTCTCTTCTGGTTTTATTTATACTGTGCCCACAAACCCAAAATTACAAATCTCATAAGCCCCTCTAGAACCATGCAAACCTGTATAAAGATGCAGACCCCATATATACAAACTGGGATCTGCGCGGCCAGTGTTGTTGTTAACATTTAACAATCACCAAACAGGACATACCTATGAACAAATGAAACTCCCTATGTGGCACCGCTACAACTGGGCCTTTCCTCTTTAGACCCCTCTATACTTCTGTTGTACCTCTTCCTCTATCCCCCAGTCTTAGTCTCTCACACAATGTAATCTAATGTCTCCCACCTTAAGCTCCACTTTCCCTTTCTCATTTCTTAAACTAAAATTACACTTTTATAAATATGACCCCTTAATTTCTTTTGGCCTGATCAAACTCCAAAACTCAGCTCTCAACATCAAACTATAAGAAGGAACAAATGTTTTCTGAATTTTATATACCATTTGCAGTATTTTAAAGTCAATTCTAAAGGACTCAGGTGGCCAGTGTAACAAAGCTAAAGCTGGTGAGATGAGTTCAGGTCTTCTTCTTGCTGCTTTATTTTCAACTACAACTGTTTCATGTATTTTATAGGTTGTCCAGTTAAAACCAGATGTATAATTTTTTGACTCTATACAATAAGTACACTTTTATAATGATTATTTAACTAATTAATTTAAATCTAACTTATTAACTGTGTCATAAAAAGCAAATGATAAAGCAGAAAAAATGACACAAAACATCTGTCTGTCCATTTGCTGTTAAACTTGAATTTTCTGGCCTCAGGATATTTCAGATAATCCAAATTGTAAATGTGGACTAAAGATGATAATAATAGCTTAAGGCTTTTTTGTTCATTTTTAATTCTCTTAAGATTCAAAAAATAGAATTAAAGAATTAAAATTCTTTATGTTTATTTTTTAATATAATTATGATTTTTTTCCCAGCTTATTTTAATTGTTTGTAAGTGTGAATGCTTGCTCTGCCTTGTCTCTTGTGTTTTGTGGGTGGTTCCCTAAGAGGCGGGACAACTGTCCATCTTGGTTGAGGTACTGACCCCCACCCCCCACCCCCATTAACTCTTTTGGGAATTGTACAATTGTACATTGTATGCACTTTGTGGTTGGTGAGAGGTTCTGTTTTGCTATTGTTTTTTTTTTTTTGCTTTCTCTCTCTCTCTCTTTTTTTGTTTTTATTGGATTTTTTGACCTTTTTGTTCTTTTTTTTTAAGATTGTATACTGGAGCTCTGTTTGTGACTGCATTGCCCTTTCATATGCAAGTCCTTTTGTATCTTTCTGTTTTTTGAGCTTTCTGTTGTTACAGAGTATTTTTGAAATAAATCATTTGCTTATAAAAATGCTATGTCTGCCTTTTTTGCCTCCTAGCTAAGTGGTTATGGTTGTCCCTTCTCTAGTTGGGCATTTTTGATATAATTGGTACATTTAAAAACTTTGATTTAGAAATTCATTTTGGCCGTGATGTAGGACAAAGCCAGCCTTTATGTACTCCCTTCTGTGGGCAGACAGGTGGAGTTTCTGGCCTGCATTCCTGGTACGACTTTGGCTTTTCTGAGTGAGTGGATCACCACAAAATTAGTTATGGCTAAATATGGTGTGTGTATGAATGCTTGGTATATAGTCTTTTGTAACAGTTGAGGCCATTATCGACCTCTCGAACCCTCAGGTACCACGCCAAACACCAGGTAAAAGTCCGAGACTTTTTATTTTTATAATAATAATGTGCACTAAGCAGCCTCTACTCCACACTACACATACAAATACAAATACTCAATAATCCAATACAATAATCACTCCTCCTCTCCCAGACACTTTGCCACCCTTCCTCCCAGCTCAGCTCAGTGTACTGGCTTCCCAGAGTCCTTTATATACCCCCTGACCCGGAGGTGTTCCTGTCACACAATCCACAAGTCCCCATTCCTTCCGGGTCAGGGTAAAAGTCCTTTCTTCAACCCGGAAGCACGTCATTTCTTCTTGTCATGTGATCATGACGCACTCCCGGGTTATAGGGCAAGTAAGAGTCCGGCAGCCTCCCTACAGCGACTCCTGGTGGCCCCCAGGGTATCCATCAGGGCTGTGCATATAAATTACAAAGTCCATGAGGCCCTGCTGGATTTTGGGGCACATCCATGCTGTCGGGAGAGCTCATCCTGGTGGCTTTGGGGTGAGGGCCGGAGTATGTAGCCGGCCATCCATCACACTTTATAGAACCCCATTTGTATGACTTACCTGCACGTGGACAGCTGCTTCAGACAAATTGAGACTTTGGTGTTGCTGCTTTGTAGTGGCCCCTTGTGTGCAGCTTACTAGCACAAGGACAGCTACCTCAAGTAAGGAGACTTACTAGCTTGGCCTAAGCAGACCAAACAAGCAAAATTATTAAAAGGGCCATCGGACCTTACTTTATTCTTTGTTATTTATTATTGCCTAATCTTATTTTTATTTCTACTTTTTATAACTTTTTCTTTCTTCATCTTGTATAGCACTTTGAGCTACATCATTTGTATGAAAATGTGTTATATAAATAAATGTTGTTGTTATTGTTGTTGTTATATGCAGTGAGACCCTTAGGAAATGATGGTCCCGCCGCATATATCAAATAAACCCTTGACTAAATACTGTGCATTATGGGAAACAATTCTACTGGTAATTAGACATCAGGCATAATCAGTATAAAAATAAATCCTCACCAACTTTCACAAGTATCAGTCAATCAGATCAGTTGTAGCACCTCATTCATCCTCAGAGCCTCTTTTGTCTCTCACGATCACACTGGATAGCAGTTAGTCTCACTGAATCCACATGTATAATATATATGGCTGGAGACAACCATGAGAACATTGTGCTTAAAACTGAGTGGGAACAAATAGGTGGCTCACTGAGTGTCACATTTCCAGACCAATCCAATGCCTCAAAATAGGGGCAGACATTTGAACTTCAAAGATCAGAGACTCGTTAACTGGTCTGTCAAACAGTAAGCTTCTATTTTTTTTCTGTAGTTTTGTTATGTGAGTTTTAAATTACATAATAATAATAAGGAGAAAAGCCAAGCAAAATGACACCTTTTATTTGCTAACTAAAAAGATTACAAGATGCAAGCTTTCGAGGCAACTCAGGCCCCTTCTTCAGGCAAGATGTAAGATGTAGGTACCTGAAGAAGGGGCCTGAGTTGCCTCGAAAGCCTGCATATTGTAATCTTTTTAGTTAGCTAATAAAATGTGTCATTTTGCTTGGCTTTTCTCTACATTCATAATGGCTAACACGGTACAACACCCTAATACTACATAATAATAATAATAGTAATAATCTGCAGTGGGCTGGCACCTTGCCTGGAGTTTGTTTCCTGCCTTGCGCCTTGTGTTGGCTGGGATTGGCTCCAGCTGACCCCTGTGACCCTGTAGTTAGGATATAGCGGGTTGAATAATGTATGGATGGTTGGATAATAATGATAAGAATAATTCTTTTACATTTATATTGCTAGTCTCAAAATAAAAACCTAAATTACATTCTGATTCAGTAAAACTAATGGCAATTCCAGCTGAGTTAAAGAGTGACAGAATGTTGTGGTGGTCTGCATCACTCTGTCCAAAAACTAACATTTCTGTATTTTCTGTTTGGAGCAGCCGAGTAAAGAAAAAGAAGAAGAAGAGACCAATAGTTCTCAATCATCTACTCTTTTAACTCGCTGATACAATTAGTTAAGGACAGCATCCAATTAGATCTGAGTGCATCTTGTACATGGAATATGGGTTTTGGAACACAAGGAATATTGTTTTCACATCAGTTTGTTGTCTTATGCAATATTTAAGAGGTTTAATATTACTATTGCCTTATGGCGACACCATTTTGTTTATAAATTGAGTGTCACTACTTTTTAACAATCGTGTCTGGTGTTGCCACAGTGATCCTTCTCTTAGTCATTGACTTCAATGATTCGTGACCTCCTCCAAAGCGCTTACATAAAGGTTGGCACATTCTTACGTGTCACATCTGATATTAGGATTTCTATGTGGTGTGCATGACTTTTTTCTGATCTCTCTATTCCTGGTTATGAGCAAATGTATTTTTAGTTCTCAAGATTTTCATTTTGATTTGTGTTTAAAACTTAATATTTGATTGTCTGTCTTTCCAGTTGTGACCTTTGCTTTGTTTTCCAACCACAGCTCATGTCCTGTTCTTATTCAATTAAAAAAAACCTCAACTGTCTCTGCGTCAATACAGACTGTACTTTCTAAGTCATCTTGGCAAAATGTCAAAACAGCTACACAAGAGGCCCTGATAAGGAAAGCGTGCCAATGATAAGGGTTTTAGATAACAGAATGTGTAAATCTGTGAGAGCGTGAGTGATTTCAAAATGTGCACAATATCTGAAATTTCTTTGCAGTTGTTTTTTTTTTAATTATGTAAACTGGACAGACTCTGAAAATATATAGAATACAAAATTACTTTACATGTGATAGCTCTTAGATTCTGCTGTATGGATTTTTGAGATGTTTACCTGAATTGGTTTTTTTTTTAGTTTTGGTTGTATTTTGGACTCTGCGTTTAAGCTGTCTGACCCTTTGAAACGTGTATTATTACTTCCTGACTTCTTACTCGTTATTTTCTCATATAACTAATGCCCTTGGCTGTCTTCTAGCTACACCCACAGACAGATTTATTGCTCAATATGTGCTATTTTTATGTACCACAATATATAGAGAAGTACTCAGTGTTAAATATTAGATCAACTTTAGTTCTGTATGGAGTTCCCTAATGCTGGCCCCTTTGGTGTAGTCAGAACAATCTTGAGCTAAACACTTTCAAAACTGCGGAGATGAGGTCCCATGATATCACCAAATATCACCCTGACCACATACTTAATACTGTGGGCTGAAAATATCATTGGTGCCAGTTTGCCCACCTTACAGGACCTGTACTATTCTAGAGTCATGAAACGAGCAGGGAAAATCATCATCGACCCCTCACATCTAGGCCACAACCTTTTTGAACTTCTTCCTTTGGCCAGGTGTCACAGATTAATTCACTCCAAAACAAGTAGATATGAGAACAGTTGTTTCCCACAGGCCATCAAGCTAACAAATGGTTAATTTAGCTTTATCAAGCTGTGCACCACACCCTCAGGTCTCCCAGTTTCTGGCAATATTATTTACATATTGATAATATGTCATGTTTTTTAAGTATTTATTTCAGCATTTCTTGCACTGTGTTGCATTTCATGTGCAAGTATATACTGCATATTTACATTCTTTGTCTCTTTTGTATCTCAGGTGTGTGGTTAACAGTTGTGTGTATGTCGATTATGTAACTTATACTTAAAGAGTCATCAAAACTAGAGACTAATTCCTTGTATGCTGCATACCTGACCAATAAATGTGATTCTGATTCAAATTCAGATTCTGATCTTAGACCTCTAGGTCCCTTTGTACACTTAAAGATTGATTATGCAAAATGATCAAAAAGCCTCAACACGGATTATCTGTTCATAGTAGTGGATATGTTCTCGAAGTGGGCTGAGGGTAAACCAGCAGTAAAACGCTGATGCCATGACTGAAGGGAGATTCTTGCTAAGAGAGACAATTCCTTTTTTTTGGCATCTACACATTTCTTCCTACTTCCTGGAGGCCCTTACTGAACTCCAGTTCACCCCTTTTTTATTTAGTCAAAGTTTTTAAGTGCCTAAGATGTCAGGTTCTGCAGTGTCTGTCCTCAGACTCCAAAGTTCCTCTAATTGGGCCCAAGCCTCCCAATGAGCCAAGCCTAATAAATTTCAAAATCCCCCTGCTCCACCTGTCCAAGGCAAGGTTCTAGAACAGGGGTTCTCAACGTCGGTCCTGGGGGCCTACTGTGGCTGCAGGTTTTTGTTCCAACCAGTTTCTATTTTTATTCGGACTCCTGGGCTAATTAAGTGAAATGTTATGTGCCATATTCTGTGTTTTGGGAAAAATGTAGAAATTAGAAAACTAAGTTTGGTGTATATATATATATATATATATATATATATATATATATATATATATATATATATATATATATATATATATATATATATATATATATATATATATAAAATTACCAAGCAGTTATATGGGAATAATGTCTTTTTTTTTTCCTTTTAACAATATTTTCATCTTGATTTTCATTCTATTTTTTGCCAGGTGTTCTAATTGTTTAATTCATTAATTATTTTCTAATTAGTGGGTCTGACGCTAAAGTAGTTGCAGCCTTTGATTATTCAGTGTTGTTTGCCTGGCTGTCTGCTCTGCTGGTTGTCATTATTAAGATACAATGAAGGGAGCAAACTGCACAGAGAAGGGGCAAAATATAATACAATCAAAAAAAAGATGGTTAAGCATTTAAATCTCTGGCAAAAATGGAAATATTCCTAAATGTCTTATAAATGTAAAAATCATGCTGTGGTGCTTTCTTAATGTAGAATAAGAGAAGAGGAAAAAAACTACCAGCTAATTAGTTGTGATCAGTGTTATCAGGTGTTGTCACTGATTATGAATTTGGTTGGAAGAAAAACCTGAAGCCACAGTGCGTCCCCAGGACTGACTTTGAGAACCCCTGTTCTAGACGGACAGCCGAACAAGGCTCTCCCACTGCTGGAGACAACAACTTCAACAGACATGGGTCCATAATCATAGAAGGTACCCATCCGCTGTGTAACTGGAGCTCCAGATGTTGCTAATTTATATCCTTTTTACTTGGTGTTTTGAACAACAAGGTCATACCATACCAGGCATGCACAGAGCTACTATAGATGCCTCACTCCACTTTTGACTACCCTTCCTAACTTGATCACCATTATGGGTTACATGGGATTAATGCTTACTTGACTCTTGGTTATCAAACATGATTAACTCCTCCTGCTAGGTCTGCATGGCCTTCCCTCGTTCTTTTGTTCCATATTGCACCAGTGGTCATTTCTTGCTCCACTTTCTGCACCTTTTAACAGAACCAGTACAATCTCCACATCCCCCACAATCGCTTAGCGTTTTGTCCACACATACAATGCTTCTTAAGGCCCCAAAAGACTCCACCACTACTAGTACTTTCTGTGCACAATATTTATCCTTCTGCCCATGCCTGCTTGTCCAAGTTCTCTCACACATTCTCTCCAATACATTGGTTCCTCACAACCACACAACCAACCTTCCTCTCCAAGTTAACCCCAGACAGGAACCAAAACATATCTGTTTTTCTCCTTTTCTCCAAGTCTTTCAGCCTCAACCTTCAGTACCTTCAATACTTTTATCAGCTGTTCCATGAGACAAATGAATTGAAAGGAGCATAAGTCATATTCCTGTGACCTGACTGTGGTGGCTCTGAATAATACTTATTGTGTCTGTGGACTGCACGCTTATGCCTGGTTGCCTGATGTGTGATACAGCATCTGTTTTTTTTCCAAACCCATGTGAGTGCTCTCCAAACTCTGCTGTATCCACTCCATTATAGAAGAAAACGGCAAATAAGCTTGACTTTTCCCATTATCTAACCAACATTTCAGTGGGTTAGAGCAGGGGTCCCCAACCCCCGGTCCGCGGCCCACTACCGGGCCGCAGCTGTCTGACAGCCGGGCCGCGAGAGAACTGCCGGCAATGGAGACTCACATTTAGACTTTTCAGAACGCTTGGCGGGCGCGGGCTTTGCAGTGGTGCAGAGAGAGGAGAGAGTCCGAGGTGAGAGAGTATTACAGCAAAGTATTTTTATGGTCCTGACAGTTTCCCCATATGACACAAATCTATAGAAATCGCGTTACTATGAAGTACATTCAGCAGATACTTTCATTACGACGAAGTGACTTTGAAATGCTTGAACTAATCATCCACAGAGCAGTTAGATCTGTGGTCACAGCTCAGATGTGCACGTTTGCAAAAAGATCCCCAAACAGAAACACTGTAAAAAAAAAATCTTTCTTCGAACTTTCCACGTAGTTTTTTTTTTTTTTTTTTTGCTGTTTTTGTTTTCTGTGGTTTTCTGTGATATCTTTTGCTTATCGTCAACATATGAAAAACATCCATTGGAATTTAACTCTTTGTCACCCTCCTACAGAAATGGCAGACGTGAGAAAAAGATAGCAGTGTTAATGTTTGTGATGTGTAATCTGTTGGATTGGCAAATGCAAAGCATTTGTCTTTGTATTATGCAAAAAAAGAAGAAAAATCTCGGGTTGTAAACGTATGCGAACTGCTTAATAACTTAATATTAATAGAAATGTTATGTAAATTGTGTAGAAAACTGCAAACCCCCAAAAAAGTGGTCCCCAAAAAATTTGCATCTAATAAAGTGGTCCTTGCTGTCAAAAAGGTTGGGGACCACTGGGTTAGAGGTATCGGGGTTGTCTTCTCTCAAGCCACCTCATTCGCCCATGGCAGACATAATGGACTTGACTAGGCCATCCAAACTGTGGTTGATTGAGCATCCATTGTTATTAATCAGATCAATGCTAAGCTAACTGCATGCCATACTATTCAGAACTTCCAAACTATGGAAGAATGTGTACTATGGTGGGATCTCAATGCTACACTTACATTCCTGAAACAGACCATCTTCTTCCACCTACAGGTCAGTTTAATAAGACTTTTTGTTTTAAGAAATGGTTTTTTTTTCATAACATGTCAGTGTATTTTGGCAGCTTGTAAGGAAACTGTGGTTAAGAATATGATTATTACTAGGCTTATGTTTCAGACTACATTCATGTGATTGGGAGTAGGACACTCTCTCTTCCATCCTGCCTGCAAACCTGAATATACCACAATACTTTCTAAAAGTATCACAATTTACAAAAATATCTCCTGAATTCTTCCTTCCTTCCTTCCTATACCCACTAACCCTGTAAACCTTTTATAATCTACCAAGAACAAAATCATAATTGGTTGCTCTAAAAGAATTAAAAGAGGGACATTGTGAGAGAAACCCTTCCTTATCTGTACATGCATAGCACCTTCCAACATACTTTGATACTCTTTGTTAAACACCTGGCAAGCCATTAATGCACCTTGTAATGGTGCCTGTTGTCTGTTGTGGGTGGGAATGATAAACCAGGAGCAAACTGTTATCACCACATAAGGTATTGTTTACTTGGCACTTCATGTAGAGGGAGTGAATTTTATCAAGTTAGAAGATGAAGAGAAACATCAATTTTGCTTGCTTCTAGTTCAGTGACATAATTTCTTTTATTTATCGGTTTAAAGATAAGGAAATCATATGAAAAAATAAAGATTAGCATTATGTTTACCCATACAAAAACAAGCCAAAAATGTTGATTCATTTTTCAACCAGAAAAAAACTGTCATTACTCTTTGTGCCACCTAAAAGTGTAAATACAAAAACGTTAATATAAAGATAGCAGTAAAGGTATGTCGAGTGTCCTCTGTTGTACTGATGCAGATTTACTACCTGAGTCTCCTTTGTGTGATTTGTTTTGAGACAGTCACTAAGGCAAAAGCCCAGTGTTGCAAACAGGACAGTAGAAGTGTCTTTCTTTGTGCACTTTTCTAATATTTTTTCTGTTGCTTGAGCCTTGAAAGAGTAGAATGTCAATGCCAGATCAGCACAATCAACGTACCCCTTGTGTTATTGTAGGCTACCACAGCACAAGGCTTAGTGACTTCCACATTTCCCCGGACACAAACATCGAGGGTTGCTGCATTGTGAAAACTGCTTAGGGGGCTAACATCTTGCTTGTCCTGTCACTCGATTTTTGCAGTTCGCCATGCTGATGTTTCACGTGATTAAATTTATTGTGAAGATCACATACATGTCATATCATGCATCAGTTACACTTTCTACATCAAGGTCACATCATCATCACTATCAATTGATTCGAGCATAAGTTCAATTTCTGTTGGTTCTAAAACTTTTTGTTTACCATCGTGTTTCTACTTGGAGGCTCCGCCCTGCTCATGAATATTGATTAGTTACTGTAAAGTGACAGAAATTTTAATGATTGTTTTGCAGCATGTTGTTATTTCATCCACTAGATTGCAGCAGGATACTGTCCTGAGACTTATTCAGGCTTAGAAATGTAAAGCTAATCATTACATGCCATCCTGAGTGTGACTCGTAGTTAACTATAATTGTGTAGAATTCTAAGCCCAACTGATGCTTGGGGTTAACACCAAGAATGTTAACACATCCATCACGAAATCTCAAGTCATAATTTTTTCAGTGATCACAAAATGCTTCATTCAGTTGCAGAAATGTTGCTGGTGTTCCCTAAGGTCCAAAAGGCATAACTTATAATGAATAAAACCTTTAATGTGTTTAAAAGTGACTTTTTACTATTTTCCTCTTAGATATTGGACCTAATTGTTCTTTATTTTTATATTCACTTTTGTCCAAAACTCAGTCATTTTATATTTGACTATCTATTTCAGGCCTTACTACTGTCTTTAGTTTTGCCAATAGGCTCTTTGTTCAGGTTCTTGGTTTATAGTTATTACTTGAGTGCCTAATTACAACTTTTTTTTTTCTTGAACATATTCTCAACTTGTACATCTGTTGATACAATATAAAAACATACGTATCCATCTTCACTATCAGAACTCTTTGAAAATGGTTTAAATGGCCGTGTATTCATCACATGACTGCCAATATGTAGTTCTTTTAAAGGGAAATACAGAGGATAAAACAAATAAAAGCGAGAAGGCCGAAATGCCCCACTTCTTATCCCATCAAAATGTTACCAAATATTATTTACTGATCTTGACATCCCAAAGAAGTTTTGATCTCTCGCAGAAGGCTGGCTCACATATTACTATAATAAATTTTAGGAACTATTCATTATGTCTGCCACCAAAGCCTTGAGCGTAGTGTGCTTTTGATCTTTACACCAGGAGGGTGTATGGCTTCTGTCAGATTTACATTCCCTGCTTACTTGTTAGCACTCTGCACTTATTGTTCTGTCAGCTGTCAGCAAAGATAATAAGCGTTTAAGTTTTTAAAACTTGTAACACATCTAATTTGTTCCTAACATGATACTAAATGCTTCCACCTGCCTAAGCAACAAGCGGGTTGTTTTCACCTCCATCAGATTATTTCTAGATTGTGCTGTAAAGGCATGTAAAGGAAATAAGCTCCCCTTTCATGATGGGCCTAATATACACTGATATGAGATAGGCCCTTACTATTAGGTTTTTGAGCTACTTTATATACTCACGTATAAGTCGTGTCTTGAAACCTGAAAAATTGTTCATAAAATCAGACCCCAACTTATATGCCTGTTCAAAAATACACTTTATTTATTTATTTTTTTACATCTTCTTGCTTCCTCCGATCTCACATCAGTTTCTCAGACTCATCGAATTTTGTTGTGGCAGCACAGTTACCAATTTCTTTCGTTACTTCAACGACTATTAATTTAAAACCAGCTTCATATTTTCTTCTGATCGAACACTCCATCGTAGATAAGGGATGCTCTTACGATAAAGGGTGTATGAGGGTGTGTGATACAAAAAACACAAATCAGTGCAAACATCACTTCGGAATAGTTTCGGTATTACCGTGTGGTCACGTAGGCACAATACATAGAAATGACAAGGCTGTGTGCTGCATGGTTACTCTCTCAGGTGGGCGTCAGCATATCGTAATCTCTTGGACCAATAGTGTGAGTTTTCCATATTCGACTTATATGACAACATTATAAAATACCAGAAATTATACAGTAAAAACAAGCCCCGACTTATCTTAAACGCAAGTATATACGGTAATCTCCTTGTGAGCTCAGCCCACTGTCTATTTATGTATGTACGAGGGGGGACCCAAAAATAACCAGAAATATTTTTAAAACATGTTTAATTTTCTGTACAAACTACAATTAGTCTCCTTCAAAGTACTCTCCATTGGCAGAAATACACTTATCTAACCATTTGTTCCATTGATCAAAACATTTTTTAAATTCGTCTGAAGTAAGACGCTTGCACCACGTACTACAAGTACCAACCTAACAACAACAAAATTCCAGTTATTTTTGGGTCCCCCACGTATGTATGTATGTAGATAATAATCAATTTGCTTATTGAGCAAACAGAAGTGTGGACGATGCTCTGCTTGTTATCGTACACCTTTCTTGATCAGCCTGGTTCATATGTCAGAGCATTATTTTTGGATTTTTCTTCAGCGTTCAACACCATACAGCCTCATATACTGATTCGGAAATTGAACAGTATGAATGTAAACCCATTTATTACACTATGGATTCAGAACTTTCTTTTAAACTGTTCACAGACAGTTAAAGTTCAGGACACTTTTTCAATAGCCATTCATTCAAACACAGGAAGTCCACAGGTGTGTGTCTTATCACCATTACTGTTTACTCTGTACACAAGTGACGTGAGACAAAACAATGAGCACTGCTCCATTATCAAGTATGCTGATAACACCATGATCATAAGATGCATATCTGGGGAGGATGAAAGCCACTACTCTGTAGTGAGTAAAATAAATCTTTAATTTTATTAGGATTCCTTGTTTGCCTTCTCTGTTGGTACAAACCGAAGAGTGACAGTGACCCTTTCTCTTGTGGGGCTTTTTGCAACAGTTTTTGGGACTTTAAAGTATATTGGCCGGTTTCCCATTTTCAAGGCATGCTCCCCAGCTACTTTGAATGCCTCATTTTGGGATTTTGTTTGATGGAACTCCCCAGATCACCACAGCAAGCAATTCCTAAATCACATTCCAAGGGGAAGAATCCAAAAACAGAAGCAAAAATCAATAAAACCAAAAAATACAAAAAATATAAAGAACATTAGTAGAATATGATAGGGTGACCCACGAAAAGTGCCCCGCCTCCACAGAGATGACTCCCGTCTAGTCTTCCGCCGAAAATGGGCACAGAGATTTACTGACGCACATGGAGATCACTTTTAGCGTCTTCTGTATATGTGAGTACCAGATTTGATCGTTTCTCTCTTCACCACATAATGCACTTGTCTCGGTGGAGGCGGGCCACTTTTTCGTGGGCCACCCTGTATAACTAAAATTAAATTCTCAGGGAAAACATAATTAGATAGCTAATACATATAAATAACAATAATAACAGAAACAATTATGGTAAATTAATCATTGATATACAAAAAAGACATAAAAGAGACATTTAAATATAAACCTGGTTTAAGCATAACAGATACTTAGTCATGATGGATGACATTGAAGAACAAGAGCTGAAAATGACTTAACAAAGTCACTTTTTAAACCAGAAGAAGGAAACCAAACAAAACTGTACACGTGCAGTAAGATGTTATAGGATAGCTAGGATCTTATCCCAGGCTCAAGAATGTTCTTTGTTAATTTATATTTTTTAAGAAAGAATCCAACTGAGGACCTCTTGGAGGATTTGTTTTCCCTACAGCACATTCTGTTGCCCTTCTCCTCCTACGCAGTTATTCATCTGGACTTTCTCACTCTTGTTCTATCCTGGTAAGATCCAGTTTGCGTTCTTCTCCCGTAACTAGCTAAGGATTAGCTAAGGAAGTTGACCATCAGGACACTGAAGGAATGACACATAAAAAAGGGGCTTTGTAGTCATATGTGAATAATATATTAAAAAAATCAACCATTTCAGGCAGTAATAGCCATTAGAAACACTAGTAATGCCTTGGCTGTATTCAATTAAATCAATTTAAATCAATTTAATGGTACTTCGATTAAAAAAAATGAATCAAAATCTTTCAAAAACACAAAAATGTCTGAGTAATTTCAAACTTTTGACCAGTAATGTATGCATATTGCATGGCACAAAAATATGAATTTTAGGAAGAAGTGAGTGGTAAAGGATTGCATTGATCCTCTTTTTCTCACCACTATTTTACCATCCAAAATTTAACAGTCACTTTGATTTTGTCCGTCAGCCCAAACTATGGAAACTGCTTGCACGTTGTTGGATTTCTGCTATTTCAAACAATTCACATGTGAATTGTAAGCAGGATAAAAGCTAAATTAAAAAAAATAATAATAAATAATAAAACTAACAGGGCTGAAAGTCACAGGGCAAATGAGGAACTGGAAGTTTTTTGAAAGAAGGTGGAGTTCATTAAGAAAACCACATCTCAGTTTGAGAAGAAAAACACTGTGGCCGGGCATGTTTATGTTCATGGCAAACATGGCTAAAAAATAAGACATCAGCAACTTTAAAAGATGAATGGTAAAGTGTTTGGAAGAAACGGTGATGAGCACTCAGCTTGTGATGTTTCAGTGTCAGCATGGAGACTGGAACAAGAACATCACCAGTAAAACAAGGACAATAAGATGTGATGTCAATGTGTGTGGGGGGTTCACCATACCTGTAGCCTACATATGGCAACCTGTAAATCTGTGACTTTCTGTTTTATTCTAAGATGTGCTCAGATATAATCTCTAGTGGTGACGTTAAGGAGTTATTGTGGTGTGAAATTTTGCATATACTGTAAGTTGGTAAATATTGTGTATGTCTTTTGTAATTTAGGCAAAGCAATGTAATATTAGTACTACTTTAGTGAGAAGCATTCATGTTTACCCCCTAGGACCAAGTCAGGATAGTGAATTTTTATGACAGGGTTGTTGGGAATCCCCCAGATCAGTTTCGCAAGTGATTCTCTGCAGGACTCTCTCCACAGGAAAGGCTTGTATTAGAAGCCTTTGAGTACCATAACGCCCTATTGGCTGTAGGGTTTGGACAGAAAATCTATAAATTTGCTTGCTTTACCCTTCTTTCTCTCTCTTTCCAACTGATGAAGGAGCATCTCACACACCAAGACCACAATGAAGAGCACAGTTTGGCAGCCATATTGAGACAGGGATGTGGCCTGTTCTGAAGAAAGCTGACCACAAATGATGCCTTAACTAGACACATTCTATGTAACTAACAAGTCTGTGTGCAAACCTGAAACTACATACCAGCATTTATCAGGTTGTATGGTTGCCAGTATTCACTTGTACTTTGCATAGTGTTATTATGTGTGAATATTATCAATAATACATTGTTTAAATTGTAACTTAACTCCTGCTTGTCTTTTACTAAACCTAATTGCCTGAGGTTATAAATGTAGAAGGAAGGTGGGGAGACGTTATATGGTACAATACCTTATAAACAGTGGTAACTCTGTGAGATCTGAGGCATTCTGATAAAGGCTACACATTAATAATACAAAAGGGTCTACCAAGACCAAACAGGAGTGTAAATGGTGTTGTTGCTGAATAACAATTACTGTTAGGGAATTTCCTTTTAAATCACAACAGAGATCACCACTGCAATGGTTCCATGGACATCCTTTATTAATATAATTCACTTTTTTGTTTGACTTACAACATATGAGATACAACTGCCTCCATTTCTTTTGTTTTTCCAATTGAAGCACAGCACAGGTAGATGATGTGACTTGCTCATGGTCACTGAGTGGCAGTAGCAGGATTGGAACCCACCGCCTCAAGCCCTAACCACTATGCCACACCTTTTCATAACACATTTGTATAACACCCATCACACCTAGCACCTTATACAGATAGGAACTACTTTATATGGATAGAATAGGTGTTAAGAAAATGAAATGCTTAAGGAAAATAACCGAATAATGATTTCACCAGTGCCATCTTGTAAACATTGGGCTCAGAATTTCTTATAAGAAAATGTACCTTATAATAGTATACTTCATGGAACTGAAAAATTAAATATTATTACATCAAATATATTCTATCATCTGTGCATGAAATACAGTATATGGAAACTTAAGACCCAAAATTGATGCAATCAATAAGCTACAGAGGTGGCTGCGCAGGGTGCATTATATTTGGTGGTGGCCCATGTTATAGGTAAGGATACAATAAGTCTTCAGAGACTGTCAAAACTAGCCATCACTTACATGAAGACTCAAGAAGAGGGACCGGGCCTCTCTGTTGAACATTCAGAACATTGGAAATTTTTTGGCAAGAGCAGGCCACCAATCCCATTCACCTAGTTTCTGTTGTGACATCCAGGGGGCACCACTAAGCCCCAAACACTAGACATAACAATTCTTTGGTACAGGTCCCTGCCAAACTCATGGCCAGGAAATCCTGCTGACTACGCCAGTTTTGACCAATAGGGGGCACTTCGGAGACCTGGAATCCAGACATATAAACAGCCAACGGTTCAAATAAAGTGAATGTTATTACACACAAATACCTTTTTCAGGTCCTTTCTTCAAAATAAAAGTAGTCATAATCACAACACCCATATTAATTCTCCTGTGCTCTCCTCCAGGCAAGCCTTGTGATCTACATTCTGTGTCCAACTCACTTGGATGAGGTTGAGTGGCATCTTTCATGACAGACCCGAGAGTACTTCAGGTGCCACATGATTACACCCTGGAAACACTTCTGGGTCAGGTTCAACCTACTTAAAATGTGTGAGTCCTTTCTCCAAAGCTCTCCCTCCGGCAGCACCCATGCACCCTGACTGGGCCATCCATCAAGACTACAATTCCCAAGGTGCCCTGTGGGTGTACAAATGGGAGCTCTACCCAAGGAATACTGCCAACTGGCATACTGGGGGATTACATGGACCCAATAGTCTTTCCCCGTCCTTCCAATATAGCTTCCTGGCTAGGAAAGGTCCCTGCAACTAACTCAGCTGGGACGCCTGTCCATCTAAATCCTTCCTTTATGGCCTCCTGTTCAGATAAGGAAAGACTCTCTTTCCTGGTCAGGATGCCAGTCCACCATCTTGGCATCTACAGTGTACATTACTTGTTAATATTCTGTGTGTTTTGCATTTTCTGAATGCATGTTTAAGCCCTTCCTCATAATAATTCATTCTCAATAGCATTTTTTGATATGCTGAACTTGATTTCTGCATATGTTTTTATTTTAGAATTATTTTCAGATATTACAAATTATCACTGCGGTGGTCTGGCACCCTGCCTGGGGTTTGTTTCCTGCCTTGCGCCCTGTGTTGGCTGAGATTGGCTCCAGCAGACCCCCGTGACCCTGTAGTTAGGATATAGCGGGTTGGATAATGGATGGATGGACAAATTATTAATTATTTCCATCGCCATTTTCTTTATCACTGGGTGCCGACATTTTGAGTCACTGTTATCAAGACACAACAGTGGTCTCTGCAAAGACCGGCCTGGAAGTCACTTATTTTCAGCCGTCAACTGTTTGAAGATTGTCCTCTCTTTGAAGATAAACTAAGAAAACTTGCTTCATATGTATGTTAGTTATTACTCTTCTGAGTTCATGCTTTTTGCTTCTAATCTGCTTACTATGATATTTGGTTTTCAATTTTGATTCAATGAATGACAGGACTGACTGAGAGTTTTGTTTCTATAGCTCATTTCACGCTTCCTCTTCTGGTCATACCCATTATCTCTAGTAGCTTTTCTTTGTGAAAGACTTTAGAATTCAGAGGACAGAGAAATTGCATTGCAAAAATTATGATTATTCATTCCTACACCAAAAAGCAACATGTTAACACATAAAAAATACTTCTTTGATGTTTCATAATTACACTAAGCACACCAGTGCAAAGAACACTGGATGTTATCTTAGGATTTAATAGAGCGATGTGACGTGGTCAACAACAACCACAACAACATTTATTTCTACAGCATGTTTTCATACAAATAATGGAGCTCAAAGTGCTTTACAAGATGAAGAAAGAAAAAAAGAAAAAATATAAAAATAAAATTAGGCAATACTAATTAACAAAGAATAAAAGTATGGTCCGATGGCCAGGGAGGACAGAAAAAACAACAAAAAAACTCCAGACAGCTGGAGAAAAAAAAAAAAATCTGCAGGGGTACTGAGGCCACGAGCCACCTGGCCAGCCCCCTCTAGGCATTCTACCTCACATAAATGATCTCAATCCGTCCTCAGGTTTTCAGCCTTCACATGGAAGAATTAGACAATGATGGTCATATGAACCTCTGGCCTTCAATCCATCAATGTAGGGACTGCACAGATCAGGTGGTGGTGGTGCAGACCACCACCTGTCAGCCTGTCATGATCTTGTCTACATTCTTTGAAGAACATTTTGGATTATTCATGTGACTCTTTTTCCAGTTTTCTGTGGTGGTGCAGACTCATAGATGAGTCATATGAATCATTCTAAATGTTCTTCACAGCAAGTGGACAAAATCATGACAGGCTGACATGCAAACAACATTAAAGACGATAGATAGATAGATAGATAGATAGATAGATAGATAGATAGATAGATAGATAGATAGATAGATAGATAGATAGATAGATAGATAGATAGATGTGAAAGGCACTATATAGTAGATAGATTTAATTCTCTCCTTTGCTATGACCTCCAGAGTGCATGTCATAACTGAGCCTGCCCTTTCAATTAGTCTGTTGAGTCCGTGGGCTTCTCTTGCATTGATGTTAGCCCAGCAAACCACACTGGCTCTCACAGAGTTTTAGAAGATGTGGAGGATGTCACTACCCACATTAAAGGAATGCAGTCTCCTAAGACAAAAGAGCCTGCTCTGCTCTTTCTTCTATAGTTCCTCTGTGTTCTGAGACCAGTCCAACCTGTCATTGATGGGGACCCCCAAGTACTTTTAGGAATGGACCACCTCTACATCCACTCCCTGAATATTGACCAGACATGGAGGTTTCTTTGGTTTGGTGAAAGTCAATTCCCAGTTCCTTGGTTTTGCTGATGTTAAAATTCAGACAATTCTCATTGTACCAAAAAACAAAGTTCTCCACCTGACTCCTCTCATCTGTTTTACCCCCTTTATCAATCCACCACATGTGTGCAGAATCATCAGAGAATTTCTGCAGATGACCTGACCTGCTGTTATATTTCTAGTCTGAGTTGTACAGGGGGAAGAGAAAAGCAAACTGGCCAGTTCCTCGTGGTGCTCCAGTGTTGCTCACACAGTCCTGGGGTCATCGTGACAGATAGTGATTACCACTTTTTACATTCCTGGTCCCTGGATGAGTGTCTTTCAAGATGCTAATGATTTATCCACAAAAGATACTGTATGTGCCCATCAAGTGGTTGGATGAGCATGATTAAGAAGATCTTCAAATGGCATTTCAGGCATGAAATGTTAACCCAAAGTAGAATTTATGTACTACTGTTTGACTGTGCTATTAATAAGACATGAGCTGATTAACTTTCTTGACAAAGAATAAAGTGTTATACTTTGTGAGCATTTAGAGGTAATGTTAGATATTATAACATGATAGCATTACAAGTTGTGGTGTGAATAACAAAACCAAGAAATATAAAACAGTTTGGATGTGACAAAAACAAGAAATTAACAAAAACTGTTTAATATTGTCAGACTATGTGAAAAAGACTCACTGATCCTACTTGATGACACTTCTGATTAACCACGAGGAAATTCCATACATGTGCTACATTTAAAGACAATAAAAATACTCAGACTGAGAAAATTAAAAAACTGTCACCAAACGTTTTTTACTACATACAGTATTTTAAGTTGGAGACAAGCTATTTATTACAGGCAGGCTCAAGTGAGTTAACACAGAGCATTTGAGAGATGGTTAGCCTCACTGTTTACCTTTTGTGGTTTGAATGACTTCATCGTTCAGCATACCGCCTTCCAAAGTAGAATTTCCCACGATTGATGCAGCTGCAGCCACAAATCACTTATGTTTTCTATGTAAGTGAGGAGATCAAATGGCAGTTGATGTTGCTGCTTTTCCTCAAGTTAATTCTAGCATTATCACTATTTAGGTGGGTTTTGTACATTTTGTCCCTAAAATTGCCTCATTTACTTTGGTAATCCAGTTTCCATCCATATTCAAAACACTTAATGTTGGATGTGGTGTTTATTGACTTGGACAAGGTTTATGACAGAGTGCCATGTCAACAGGTTTAGAGGTGCATGAGAGAGAAAGGAGGACCAGAGAAGTATGTGAGGATTGTCCAGGATATGCATAAGAGAGTGAGGACTTGGGTTTAGAAGTCAGGGTAACAGACAAGGTCCCAGTCTGAGGAGGTCTGCACCAAGGGGCTTCTTTAAGTCCTTACCTCTTTGATCTGGCTATGGATGTGCTGACTCATGGGATAAATGACCAATCCCCCCACAGTGCAAGGTTTGTGCTGATGACAGAAAAGAGTATGTGGAAAGAACATTGGAAGAACAGAGAAGGACTTTGGAAGATAGAGGATTGAAGATAAATATTTAGAAGAAGGAATTCATGAGGTTTAATGATGATCAGTTAGCCTGCTGGGAGAGGAACTGGAAAGAGTGGATAAGTTTAAATATATAAGATCAGTGATGGAGAGTTAGATTTAGAGATAACCCACAGCTTCTGAGAGCCACTTGCACCCAGAACTGACGATAACATACCGAGGATGAGCCAAGCTAATTTTGATTCATTCCTGAATGACTTTGGAGATGCAGGAGGAAAACCTTTGCAAAAAGAACCAAGGAGGATGAGTAGACTCATAGCCCTGAAAAATAAGAATATTGCTTACGGCTCTAAAAATAACACACCATTTTGTGGACATCCCCAGCATCATTAAGTTTGAGAGCTGAATGTCTGGAACTCCATGAACTATCATGGGATCCATTCACAAAATCCAATAGGTTAAATATAACTCCTTGTAGCAAACCCCCAAAAGGGTGCACAAGGGTTTCAAGGATAACAAGGCATTTAATTAAAATATTTTTAGAGTAAGCAAAAATTAAATGGACAAATGAGAAAAATAAAATTTCTCCAGCAACTTGAGCTGATGGTAAAAAAGCAAATAGGAAACGGACACAGGCTGCTACTCCTTCAGTGCTTTGATAATTAATGCCAAACTCAGGACAATCTAATTTGCTTAGAAAGTCATTTTGCTTTATCAGGATGCAAAACTTGCACTGTGTGAAGAAATGTAAAATCAGCCAGAGCCAAAACTGTTGTTGGGGGGCCAAGAGAGGAACATGTTTTGTAACTTGAGACAGTTACTCCAAGGGCAACAGAACGGTGTCTTATATAATACGCTGCCATGGATTTCCATTTGTCTGTCCAGGATTTTAAATCACTTGTAGCTCGCAAACCGTTTGACCTGTTGACCTGAAGTTTGGTACACAAATACTACATGAAGTCTACTATCTTCTTTCGGGGTGATGATTGACCTCCAAGGTTATTCCTCTTTTTATTTTTATTTTATATTATTGTAGATTTAACTCCAGTTGGGAGATCTGGGGACCTGGGTTTGATTCCCGGGTCCTCCCTGCGTGGAGTTTGCATGTTCTCCCCGTGTCTGCGTGGGCTTCCTCCGGTTTCCTCCCACAGTCCAAAGACATGCAGGTTAGGTGGATTGGCGATTCTAAATTGGCCCTAGTGTCTGCTTGGTGTGTGGGTGTGTTTGTGTGTGTCCTGTGGTGGGTTGGCACCCTGCCCAGGATTGTTTCCTGCCTTGTGCCCTGTGTTGGCTGAGATTGGCTCCAGCAGACCCCCGTGACCCTGTGTTCGGATTCAGCGGGTTGGAAAATGGATGGATGGATAGATTTAACTCTCGTCAGCGTTCAGCAGGACGACTGTGTGGCGCATGCTTATGGGCGCCGTTCTCATTCCCTACCACCTTCGCCATCACTTCCCCTACCTCTTCATATCTTACCTCTTTTTGTGGCAGATTGAAGACTTAAGTGCCAGCTTAAGTGAAAAATTAAGGAAAACATACAAAGTAATTGCAACACAGACACTGACTTAATCAGTTTTAACATGAAAAGACGCCGACGAAAGAACAGAAGAAGCAGGCCACTAGGGTGGAGAAAAGAAGAGCTACTCAGGAATCTGCAAGTGCATCCTCTGAGAAAATGAATGCTAAACATACAGAGAAAGAGTCTGAAAAATAGGAATGCTCAAGTCAAGTGTATTCACTGCACGTTATCGTTATAGCAGTGCATTGTTACTGGTATGGATATAAGACCCAGCTGAAAATAAAAACAGTTCTTACTATCTCCTAAACATGCCACTGATGCTAAAGAGCACAAGTCTAACCTCAGCTCAGCCACCACAGTCAGAATTAGAAAAAGAATGTCAGAGATCCATCTGTGACGAAACGTGCTTATACGGCAAACCACCCCATGAAAATATTTGATCTGATAGGCACTAAATTAATGATCAATTGGTGATCAATCAAGGGGTATTATTTAACAGTGAAGAGACATAAATGAAAATAGCCATGCCATGGAGCTCACGCCTGCTTGTTGTCTGTGCGAAGTTAACATGTTGTCCTGGTGCCTCTGTGTTCCAAATTAGCAAATTCTGTGTCAGTGGGTTCTGTTAAAGACTGGCACCCATGACCATTATGGTGTTACGCTTTATACTCAGTGCCGCTGGGACTAGCCCTTGCCCTCTCTAACCTGCAATTAGAATAATCAGCTTTAAGAATGCAAAAGAGTTGAAATTTTGTAAAATAACTTTCATAAATTATATTACTTTAATTATTAGGCCCATTTCTCTGAGCCCTGGGAAAGAGTATGACTGCATATCAAGAGACCTGTTTCGGATTTGCATCTGGGGGACCTGGACTCTCTCCAAGGTAAATGGCATCCAGTCCATAATTCACTCTTGTATTTATGCAAACTTAATTGTAGTCAGATTGTTTGGCAAGTGATCAAAGAACATGAACATTAGCCATGATAGCTACTTTCTGTAAAAATCAACAGATAAAAATGTCTCTATAATATAATAAAAAGATCTGTGTGTCCAGTCTGATTGGTCAGTTTGGCTTTAGTGTGTTTGGTCAGTTTGGCTTTGGTGACGCGTTCGAATGAGAATGTGTAAGTTTGAGAAACATGAAGAGGAGTAAAGGTGTAGGACACAATCTGAGATTCACCTTCAAAGACGTGTATGAAGTGTAAGAGAGGACGGGTGGCGAGCAGAACCCTTTAAATTAACACCAGCACTGAGAAGCAGGACTCAAAGGTATTCGCTCGAGAGAGGGAGGTCTGGTCAAGGCAGGTGCAAACACACATGGGCACTGAAGAAACGTGCTGAAGGTACACATAGGCCAAGAGATATCAAGTATTTTAAAATGTATTCTATTAACTGTAGCATGGCTGTTAAGTAATACACTCAAGCCCTTGACAGGCACTTGGTATACAGCCAAGGAGCTGTCAGAGTCATATCTCTTACTTCCTAATTCACACGCTTGAGTCACTCAACTCCCTTTGCTCCTGAGTAAGGAAAGCCAAGTTTTGTAACGTGTGAATTGTGAGTAACGTGTGAGTTTTGACACGTGTAAGTAGATGTTGTTTAAAGGAACAGATAACAAATGATCTTATGCCGCAGACAGACAGATTATGTTCGCTTCCTACAGAATAGCCGCTCCTTAACAGCTCCAAGAGAATTGTAATGGTGTTTGCATACCCTTCTTGTGTTTGTTCTTTTTTATTGCAAAATCAATAAAACCTCAATATCAATAAAATCATCACACCTTTTTCACCCAGGTGTGATGGATTGGTTACTTATACTGTAAATTTGCCTACTTTGAGTGAGTGTACAGTATGTAAATCTGGTCTGTGTCGACTGACTCCTCTGTGTCTTTAGGACGTTGTTTTGTCTTGGTAGAGTAATATATTGCTCTACTTTCCCCTATTCTATTATTAATATGTAGCCTTTATCAGAATGCCTAATCTCACAGACTTACCACTGTTTATAAGGTATTATAGTATATAACTTATCCCCACCTTCCCTTCTATATCTACTGTATAGGCAATTAGATGTAGTAAAAAGACAAGCAGAAGTTATTTTACACATAAAATAATGTATTATTGATAATATTCATAAATAATAACAATATGCTTCATCATCACAGGTTAGCAAGAGAGAGAGAATGTGGTTGAACAAGCAGATTTATAAATTCTCTCTCCAACCCCTACAGCCAATAGGACATCATGATACTTAAAAGCGTCTAACACAAGCCAATTCCAAACAGCCATACATCAGACCAGTGGGGGAATACAACATCTTAAACCTGCCACCCCCAAGACCATATGTCTTTAAGTCTTTCTTGTGGGGGTTGAAAGACTTTAGCAGAGAAACACTTGTCAGACTGGTTTAAGGCACATCCCCCAACTCTGTAATAAAATTCAAAGAAACTCAGTCATAAAGGGAGGCAAACATGAATGCCTCTCACCAAAGTAACGCTAAATTACATTGCTTTGCCTAAATTACAAATAAAGACATACAAAATATTTATCAAGTTATATGTAAAATCTCACATTACAACAGACGTGTTGTATATTGATTTGCAAATGCAAATAAGACTTTCACAATGCTCTGTACATGTGACAGTAATGATCCAGTAATATTAGTTTCTCATGAATAAGCAAGTTCAGAAAATGAATGGAAATTAAAATTTTCCCAACTGTGCATTTCAGTTTTCCATTGTAATTTTTAGGCCTGATGAGGTTTGCCGAGGTACATCTAAACTTCATCTTCTCGGTATTAGATAGATAGATAGATAGATAGATAGATAGATAGATAGATAGATAGATAGATAGATAGATAGATAGATAGATAGATAGATAGATAGATAGATAGATAGATAGATAGATAGATAGATACATACTTTATTAATCCCAATGGGAAATTCACAATCTATTAAGAGTCCATCTTCAGTTTTGGGGGTGTTTGCCAGAATTTCTGTTGGATCAGATGGTAGATTTAATACCATCTGTTTCTGCCAATGTGTAAGACGGGATCAAGCACGGGTAAAACGCATGCTGAAAGAAATCTCTCAGTTCAAAACTTCGTTTTAAAGTATTTAGTGAATATTCAAAGCAAATAATCCACACAAGAATAAAGAAGAAAGTTCGTTACACACGTAGAATAAAAGGTAAAAAAGTAGAAAAAAATGTCTCCTCTCTAAACTTAGCTTTTCTCAGTAGTAACAAAAAGGAGGGCGCGAAGATGTGAAAAAAAGAAAACAAGAATCAAAAATATGAAAAATACATCTATTGAAACCAAAACAAATTAACTTAAACTACATTCTGATACTAGAAAAATAAATATTGAGTTAGATAAATGTCGATAAAAGTTAAGTAGATAGACTATAATAAAGTATGCATCTATAATATATCATTAATTAAATAAAAACAAATTGGTATTAGTGGGCTCCTTTCTAAAAAACGTTAGGGGGGCGCGATTAAAACTGTTATGAAAACTCGGGTCGCAAATACTTAAAGGTTGAGAAATGCTGACTTTTCTTGTCAAACTTTGGTTGTTTCTATACTCAAAGATGCTTTACTTCTTCTTCAGTACACTTTAACACTAGAATTACCAAAGCCTACGAAAAAACTCTTAATCCCGCCCCACCTTAAATCCCTTCACACCTCTCCATCAGCGTCTTTTGTCTTGTAAATGTGTCAACCAACACAAGCAGACAAGCAGCCTGCTATACAATCCCTGCCAAAACCTCCGCATAATGAGTAAGAAGTTCCCCCAACTAACGCCTTGATTATTTTGGAGTGAAGTGCTGGAGTTTTAGAGGGGAAATAATGAATCGTTATTTGGAACACATGCATTTCATGTGTGTTCCATGTCTACAACAATCTATGTAAACACATCAATAAATCATAAACTTTTTTCATGTTTTAGTAATAAATGACAAAATGTAGGCATAAACTGTATAATGTGTGAAAGCTGAAGTCTAAATATCAAATAAACACTTTCACAAAAGGTACAAGTGCAACTCAACAGCTTCCGTGGTGCAGCAGTAAGAAATGCTGACTTGTAATCAAGAGGCTGCAGGATCGATCCTGGGTGTCTCACAAATTTACCATTTTGAGTTATGAGCTGCTCTTATTGTAAATATTATATAATAAAAACAAACATTTGATTTGAGTATGTAACAGCCAGTGTAAGTTTATAGTACTTGTAAAAGTTAGCGTTTTTTTTTCACTTTTATTCTCTCAGTCACAGTCACGATATAACATCCCCCCCTAGGATCTGACGCTGTTAGTTTTTATCTGAAATTGTGAATAACTGTAGATGTGAGTGGTGTTTGGAAAGAACGGAACTGGAAATTCTCTGATCTGGAGGGATAAAAGCTGACACACAAACGCTGGTGAATCTGCCTTATCCGTATCTCATTGTCACATTTTTTTTATTCAGTTTTATTGAGTGTTCCTGCTCACGCTGAATTAGTATGCGCCTTATTCTCCATGATGTCAAAGCCGCACTGACAAAAAATCTTCTTCTTCCTCTGAGTTTTTCTGGTTCAGACCAAAAAAAAGATGCATTCAGATGGAAATCAAACAGGTTTATAACTGTTAGTCAATATAAACTGCTCAAAAAAATTTAAGAAACACTTTGAAAACACATCAGATCTCAATGGAAAAAAAAAATCCTGCTGGATATCTCTACTGGTATGGACTGATATGGTGATGTGTTAGGAATGAAAGGATAGCACATCGTTTGATGGAAATGAAAATCATCAATCTACAGAGGGTTGAATTCAAAGACTACTACAACCACCCCCCCCCCCAAAAGGGTTCTGATACACAAACGCTGGCGAAGCTGCCTTCTTCGTATCTCACCGTCACTTGAAATCAGCAGTTCTTAACATTGCACCACGCAAGCTGTCGTATCAACCACCAACTGTAACTTGCTTTCTTTATTCTTCGATTATACTCTCGAATAAAAATGCACTTTTATTTATGTGAAAACAACTGTGTCAGATGGGGTTGTATGGATTGATTCTGAATGCGACTGCGAGAATGAAAAGTGAATTAAAAAAAAAAAAAATAAGCTAACCTTTACCAGTATCATAAGTTACACCGGCTGTTACAGACTGAAATCAAATTTATGTTGTTTTTCTAAAATTGTAAGAATAAGAGCAGTTTACTTCTCGAAGTGGAGCCGTGCGGGATCAAACTCGCCACCCTCTGATTCCCAGTCAGGAGCTGATACCTTTACACCACCGCAGCAGTTGTAGTAAGAGTGTCAATGTGGCATACTAATGCGGCTTTTTTTTTGTGCAGTTATATTTTTGAAGAAAAGCGCACGTGTTCTCTTATTTGTACCTTTTGTGAAAGTGTTTCTTTGATATATGGACTTCAGGCTTCATACGTTATATAGTTTATGCCTACATTTTGTCATTTACTATTAGAATATGAAAAACGTTTCTGTTTTAAAAATGTGTTTGCACAGACTACTGAACGGAACGGAACACACATGAAATGCGTGTATTCCAAATAACACTACTGTATATTATTTCCACTCTAAAACTCCACTTCAATCCCAGATAATCAAATCAAGGCAAGGCATGAGCTAGGAGAAATTCGTTCTAAGTCGGTGGGGGGATGGAATAGCTGGCTGCTAGTAGCTTTTGTTTATCAGCACATTTAGATGACAAAGGACTCTAGCGGAGAGGTGCAAACGGATTTAAGACGCGATTTAAGGTGGGACGGATTTACGAGTTTTTTCGTAGGCTCTGGTAATTCTAGTGTTAATAAGGAGCAGTGGCTACAATGCAAACAGGTAATGACAGCCACAGTTAACTATGTAATAGAATACAATAACCTGAATTGTTATCAAGATGAAAATTCCCCACAGGCTATTTACAGAGACAGGATAGAAGTTCCTGCAAATTTAGTCAAACACAGGTGACATGCAAAATTGAAGGGTGTGCAATAAAAAGGATAACTGTAAAAAATGCACCTTAGAAGGAGTGGTGGCCATTGGCATAACAGGTCATTTCTTGCCAGCTGGGAAGAACAAGAGAAATATGATAATACGGCAGTAAGTTGTAACTCACGGCATGTTTCAACAGCAGGCATCAGTGGCAGTGAATAAAAAAGATTTTGGCATGGGCACAATTTTAGGGGGTCGAACTGAACAGCATTTATCAATTATATATTGTCTTTCATATCTATTTATTAAATAGTGCCTTTCATATCTACATCTAGATATCTGGTCATTCCACATACTCTCGTGGTACTCATCAAAGTGTCAATGCTCATCTTGGCCTGTCCAGTACCAGACCCATAGGACAAATCCAGACTAAAATGGATTATACCCTTTTTACCATACTGCCCAATGTGATGCCAGTTTTCCCTTTTCTACTGTGCTCCAAAACTTCAGTACATGACATCCACGGTCCTCTTATTCTTCCCATAACTTGCCCTATAAATATGGAAAAGAACAGGTGCACCTGCCACCCAGATTTAAAACTGCACCTGTCTCTAAACTCTACGATCCTCTGCCAACTTGTCCCGTTCCCTATTCTGCCAAAACCTACACCATAACGTCCGCACCCCCAAACCCTTGATCTTTCAATAACATGCCCTTCCATCTGTGCTATAACACATCCATAGCATAAGTCCAATCCAAATCTTTTTCTGCCTCCACTAATAAATCCACATCATACAATCACCAGTCCTCTGATTTTTTTCTCAAGTTTTGCATCCTTGTTTATCATTTAGCACAGTCACAGAATCATTCCCACCCTCACTTTATTCTACACTTGCTGCCAGTCTGCCCAGTCCTATGCAAGTTTGCCAAGTTGACCTCACCTGGGCACAAATTCACATTATACGGTCCACAAACCCCCACATCTTAAAACGTGACTCGTCCCCCAACCTGTTTTACACTACACCCATAAGACAAGTCCAACCTAAATCTTATTCCGCCTTTACGATCAGTATACCTAGATTTCCTTGAACATAAATTTGACTCTACTTTCCTTCAGACCTGAAAATTTCTCAATTACTTTATAATTTGGGCGGACGGCCAGGGTCCATGCCTGGCCGGGATGCCTCTTCACTATATGTTCAGGGGGAGCAGCCATGTACTGTGCAGTACCTCCCCCTGGATGCTAGATGGCAGCCCCCCTGAGTTGGAGCAATGCCTCCGTTTCCCACAGGGCTCCATGGAAATTGGAGTTGGGTGAGCCCTGTTGGGTCCCGCAGGCTCCACCAGGGGGTGCTGCAGCTGGGTGTCCTGAGCCCGTATGGGCAGTGTATTTGCCACACCCTGAAGTGCAGCCGGAACTCAGCAGTCAACCACCTGGATCACTTCTGGGTGGACTATAAAAGGGGTCAGCAGCCACCACTCAAGGAGCCAGAGTTGGGAGGAGGAGGACGAGGTTGCCTGGGAGGAGTGGTGCTGGAGGAAGAAGAAGAGTGTGGTGTGCTTTGTTTTGGTTTATTTGGAGTGCTTTTGGGATTGTGCTGTGGTTGGGGGACACAGGGAAGACGTACCCTCCAGCTGAAGAAAAATAAATCTTTGTTTTATTTTTACGCATGCCTCCCTGTCTCGTTCTGCTGGGTCGGGCACCTAGAAAACGCCCTTTCACAATAATTAAATTGAGTCATCTCGCTAAGCCTGACAAAAAATGTAGCCTCATGTTATTGCCTAAATCATTTTTTCTGTAGTGGAACACTATTTATAACAAAAATCACCCCAAGGCACACCACTACCTTACTAACCACAAACACTGACATATATTTCACAAATGTGCTCAACGAAGGAGTGGGACTACCAGTAAAAAAGGAGCTTTGAGATTACTGTTTGAAGACACGGCACTTAGTGAGCACTCTGGTGGCATTCTCAGAGCTGCTTCGCCCCTTTGCCCCCCCCATCTATGCCTCAGAGGCAACTCATATGCCCACTATCCACCAGTTCTGTGAGGCTTGCTGGTGACTACACGCCCAGGGTAGATGGACTCTAGCAGCCAGGAGACACATCCAAAGTGCTCCAACATGGCGATCGCGTAGCTGCTTTTATGCCAGCTTCTCCAGGTAGTATTATTCTCTTCAGACAGGTCTTGACCACCTGCGGAGCTTGTCCCTCTCAGGTTGAGACCCAAGTGTGCTAAACTATTATTTCAATGGCACATCACTATGCCGTGGCACACTGGTTTTGAAAACACTGGTGTAGATGACTGAGGTTACTTTCATGCTGTTTACATTTTTCAGAAAGATGTTTTAGGTCTCATACGTCTGCCATTGCCCACAACACTTCGGTATCAACTATCTGAAAAAACAAACAGAGAAAGCAAAAAAATAGGAATTACTTACACCACATCCAGTTAGACAACTCCATTTGTCATGACAAGAGCGAGAAGACGTACATGTGTATGTTTGACTTCTTTTTTTTCTGCAAGTGAATGGTTTATGAAGGGGTGTTTCATTAAAGAAATAACAAAATTTTGTTTGATTTCTTAAGTTCCACGTGAAGTTGCTATCTCCCTAAAGTTGCTCTCATTTATATGTAGTTATATTAATGGCAGGTGTGAACTGTGAACCATAGAAGTGAACATGAAATAGTGCATTGACGATTGTCCAATCACTTTAGATTAAAATAACCTAAAACAATACTAATACACTGCCAATAAATGTGGGAGTGTCTGGGGTGCAGAGAGTTGCATTCCTGACAAAATCTGAAAGCAACCAATTAAAGTGCAGCTTCAGGTCACCTGCTTACCACAAGATCAAGAACTTACACAGACTCTCATTTGGCTGGCATCATTCACTCCAGAAATACATGTATTCACACAGATTTTTTTTATTCATCCAGAAATTAAACTAATAAAAACTAGAACAAATGTTTAATGGATATTGACATGTGCTAACACCAGGCACATTGTGCAAATAAACATTTTCATGATTATTTGGCACTGCAAGTCCTTTGCTGACTTTTTTGGTGTTGGCATTGTAGCATATCCAGGCAGCAGGACAATGAAGTGAACAAATAATCTCATTTCATTACATGTTTCAATGATGTGTCAGTCACAGTCTGATGTCCATCCATCCATCCATCCATCTATCATTTTTCTAAACCCAATTGATCTGGAATGGAACAGGGATCATGTGATTTCTGTATGAAGGTCTCAGTAATGTAGCCTCCAGTTCAGCACACAACTCCAAGAAGATGATGCTAGGATGTCATCTTCACGAAAAATGACACAAATTCCATCAATTGGTATTTAAATGAAAGAAAACATTGCGTTTTTAAGTTGGTTTGTCTATACATTCTAATTGTGGCAAAATGAGCACTCTCTGATTTGAGGAAGTTAGAAAATGTACGCAGTGTAACATTCAAATTCAAGTTACGTAATTGACTTAGAAAATTGATTTGAAAGCTAGTGAATTTTGTGTTATTTGCTTCATCAAAGAGGTAGATTTCACATTTTTGTTTTTAAAATATTTTGCAACATGGGTATGTCTGATGTGTGGTGCACATTTGCTCAGACTGCCACGATGCCGTTTACACAGGCAGGCACAGGCATAAGCTACAGCCACCATTTTGAGTACTGAGGATCTGTTTGCTAACAGAGGATAGATAGATAGATAGATAGATAGATAGATAGATAGATAGATAGATAGATAGATAGATAGATAGATAGATAGATAGATAGATAGATAGATAGATAGATAGATAGATAGATAGATAGATAGATAGATAGATAGATAGATAGATAGATAGATAGATAGATAGATAGATACTTTATTAATCCCAATGGGAAATTCACATTCTTCAGCAGCAGCATACTGATACAATAAATAATATTAAATTAAAGAATGATAATAATACAGGTGAAAAAAACAGACAATAACTATGTATAATGTTAAATATTAACGTTTACCCCCCCTGGTGGAATTAAAGAGTCGCATAGTTTGGGGGAGGAACGATCTCCTCAATCTGTCTGTGGAGCAGGACAGTGACAGCAGTCTGTCGCTGAAGCTGCTCCTCTGTCTGGAGATGACATTATTTAGTGGATGCAGTGGATTCTCCATAATTGATAGGAGCCTGCTGAGCGCCCTTCGCTCTGCCACAGATGTTAAACTGTCCAGCTCCATGCCAACAATAGAGCTTGCCTTCCTCACCAGTTTGTCCAGGCGTGAGGCGTCTTTCCTCTTAATGCTGCCTCCCCAGCACACCACTGCGTAGAAGAGGGCGCTCACCACAACTGTTTGATAGAACATCTGCAGCATCTTATTGCAGATGTTGAAGGAAGCCAGCCTTCTAAGGAAGTATAACCGGCTTTGTCCTTTCTTGCACAGCGCATCAGTATTGGCAGTCCAATCTAATTTATCATCCAGCTGCACTCCCAGATATTTATAGGTCTGTACCATCTGCACACAGTCACCTTTGATAATCACTGGGTCTATGAGGGGTCTGGGCCTCCTAAAATCCACCACCAGCTCTTTGGTTTTGCTGGTGTTCAGGTGTAGGTGGTTTGAGTCGCACCATTTAACAAAGTCATTGATTAGGTCCCTATACTCCTCCTCCAGCCCATTCCTGATGCAGCCCACGATAGCAGTGTCATCAGCGAACTTTTGCACATGGCAGGACTCCGAGTTGTATTGGAAGTCCAATGTATATAGGCTGAACAGGACCGGAGAAAGTACAGTCCCCTGTGGTGCTCCTGTGTTGCTGACCACAATGTCAGACGTGCAGTTCCCAAGACGCACATACTGAGGTCTGTCTTTAAGATAGTCCACGATCCATGCCACTAGGTATGAATCTAATCCCATCTCTGTCAGCTTGTCCCTAAGGAGCAGAGGTTGGATTGTGTTGAAGGCGCTAGAGAAGTCTAGAAACATAATTCTTACAGCACCACTGCCTCTGTCCAAGTGAGAGAGGGATCGGTGTAGCATATAGATGATGGCATCTTCCGCTCCCACATTCTCCTGATATGCAAACTGCAGAGGGCATGTAAACAAGGAAATTCTCATGAAAAACAAGGAAAAAATACAATATATTCAAGTTGAAATAACGTCTCTCAGATTGAAGAGTATTCCACTGTCTTTTTGGCAACATGCAAGTGAGAATTGCTTTGGTCACGACAGGTTATAGATTTTGTTGATCCATCCATATTCTAAACCTGCTTATCCAGCACAGTTATCTCACAACAGATGCACTCAGAAACAACCAGAAACAGAAACAGAAACAGAAATGGAAACAGAGCTCCAGCCAGTCGTAGGGTGAAAAGATACACACACACACACGCACGCACACGCACACACACACGCACACACACACACACACACACACACACACACATATATATTAGGGGACAATTTAGCATCGCCAGTTCACCTAACATGGATGACAGAGGATTACAGATCACTGTCCAGGGATAGTAGGATTAAATTGGCTTAGAAAATGGTATTGTATGGTATGGTATGGCTGGAATGTGGGATTTTGAAATTCAGCAACATTGGACTTGAATCTTGTATTTTTATGGAATAACATTTTCCAAGTTATTTTACAAAAGACAATCCAAAATTTTGCCCACAGGTGACTATTAGACTCATGCGGTCTTCTGTTAGTTTTGGCTTCAGTAAAGTGATCTTAGGTGTAAAACACTTTGAGTACCAACCTCAAGAAGAAAAGTTAAAATTCTTCATACAGAAAAGCAAGGAAAACTAATTATCAAGGAAGACTGAGTCAGCCATCAATTATTCTTGAACCCACTTATTCCCAAAGAGGGTCACGGTGGTCTGCTGGGGCCTATCCCAGTTAGCATAGGGTGCAAGGCAAGGAGCAAACCCTGGACAAGGCACCAGTCCATTACAGGAAGACCGATTGATTATGAGGAAAGTATTTTCTGCTGAAGTATGTTAATTAAATAAGACATTACATAAGCATTCAAGTTTATATTCAACAAGCATTTGGGCATACGAGTCATATGTACATATGGAAACCTGTAAGCATACAAGTTATTTATCCATTTTCTCATCCTTCTTTTGCACTTACAGACATAAATGCTGTGCACCTGTCCAATAATACAGTCTTCTTTGCACAAACAGCAGTACATGCTGTTATAACTAGTATTACTTTATCACAAAAGGGGGGAAACATTATATGAAGGGTTTTGGCAAATATTAAAAGGACTCTGTGTGCGTTAATATATAAATGAAAGTCTGCATTCACCTTAATCTACTTAGACACCCTGTTGTCGTTTATATAGCAGATGCCTTATTCTGTTTTTCAGTCTGAAGCTTTTGGTTTTTTTTTCACTGATGTTTTATTTACTGTATTTATTTTTTTATTTTTTGCATTTGCTTCGGACCACCATCTTCTCTTTATCAAGATCAAAATCAATACATGATAGTTGATCAAGTCAATCTGATATTTGATTGATGAACTCATATGTCTACCCATATACTTATTAATAAATACACATGAGCTGAAATAGTCAGTTATGTGAGTTGGGCAATGGCCTGATGATAACTGATCTGATTATGGCTCATCTGACTATAAATGAACATTTACAGTCTTTTCAGACAGATAATGATTTTTTTTTTCAAAAGCCTAAAAATAAGTAATTGCTTGTACGTTTAATTTTTATGTCCTGACAAGTCACCACATCTCAGAATCATGAACACTGTACAGTCTCTCCAGGAACTGGTCAAGGTCAAGAGATTAGCCAAATGGCCCTTCACTGTTTTCAGGAGAGATTATTAGATAGCAGGGCTCAGTTCTGGACAACAAGCCTGAGCCCAGCTTTTCACATGGTCTATCTTCAGATGAAGTCGACATTTGTGTCTGTCTAAGATGTCAGATTTCTAAATGAGTGTTTGTTTAGCAGTTTGCAGGTGTATGTGCTATTATAACACCTACAGTACCTGTCTTTTTGTGCCTCCTAGTCAGGGTGTGGTATCTCATTAATAACAAGCTGTCAGGGCAAGTAACATTTAAAAAAAGACTTGGTTTCAGGATACCAGCACGAGCTTCTGAAATTATAATGAAATGCTGTCTGTTTTCTTGGCACTTCTTACTTGCTCATCACTTGTTTTACTTTTACAAGTTTTATGTGATTCTTTCTAATATTTCTGGGTAAATGCAATGTAGCAGAAAGCTCTTCTACTGTGAAGTAAAATGACTTTTTTTTATCTTGACAGATGAAGAAATTAATGGTAATAAAGTCCAACAGAAAGCAGTAGTCAGATTTTATACGTAACCTGAAACTCTATGCTTTTAATATTTAAATAAACAGTAACTCTGTGCAGGTAAATTCATCCTAACAGCAGGCTGCTTATCTGATTTAATTTTGTTTCAGGTTACTTTTCTTAATTTTCATTTTTGACAAAAGTCATTCATCTAGCAATCCTTCCATTATTTTCAAAATTCACTTCTTCGATTCATCAGGATCTGTAGTTCCAAGACACGGTAGCAGCTAACACCAGACTGGTGGCCAATGCATTGCAGGGCACACTCACACACATACCGCAACAGTCATTCATAGGGTTCACAATTCAAAGACACCCTTAATGTATCATACAAAATTAGTATCTGGTAGGAATGACTTCAAGTTCAATTCTATTATCATGTGCATACAATGCAATGGATTTTTTATTTGCATGTCTCCCACTAACTATTGACTGTAATAGTATGCCAGCAAGAGTCACAATCAATCAGTCAATCAAAGAGTATACTGCACCTAGAATACAACATACAGTATATTGTACAGTACATGCAATTATATACAATATACTTTACATATACACAAAAATGAATACAGCATTTGTCAAAATGACTAGCCATTCATCAGCCTTGTCACCTGTGGACAAAAACTGTCTCTGAATTGTAATTTTAGCACACATATTTTTTCAGCCATCATTGGCTTAAAGTTTTGAACTAAACCAAAATCTAAAAGATTGAGTCAAAATTCCTTTATGGAGTTTGCCCATTCTTTTCCGATGTGCATGGGTTTTCTCTCTTGCCTTCCTGGAATAGGCTGTGACACACAGTGACCTTGAACTGTGATGAGCAGCTCAGAAATTGGATCTGTCAAGCTAGTCTGGATGAAGATAATTGTTGTGTTTCAGCCAGGAGTCCTGCACTGGCTTATGTTTAAATTCTTTTTCTTCTCTTCTCTTTTCTGTTCATGTTTTACCTTTTAAATATCATGTTTATATTGTTGTATATGTTTCCAATTTGTATAATTATGTATTTCTGTCAGTTTTGATTATTATTTAGTTTCTATGTAGGACAGCTTTCCTTTGAGTGCTCCAGTTTCCTCCCACAGTCCAAAGACATGCAGGTTAGGTGCATTGGCAATCCTAAATTGTCCCTGGTGTGTGCTTGGTGTGTGTGTGTGTGCCCTGTGGTGGGTTGGCGCCCTGCCCGGGGTTTGTTTCCTGCCTTGCGCCCTGTGTTGGCTGGGATTGGCTCCAGCCGACTCCCGTGACCCTGTAATTAGGATATAGCGGGTTGGATAATGGATGGATGGATGTAGGACAGCATGTTCTGCCTTGTTTCTTATGTGTTGTGGGTGGTTCCCTAGAGGCAGGACCACCTGTCAGCCTCCATTGAAGGACTGCTCCTAGTCTTAGAAAAGCTGATGAGACCTGCAACCCCTTGCAGTACATTATACTGTATATGCTTTGGGTGTTGTTGATTTCTCTTCTTATTGATTGTTCTTACTCTTTGTATTTTACTGGCTTTTTGACCTTTTTGCTCTGTTTAAGGATTTTGACTTTTTTTTTAATGTTGTGATAAATAAAGCAAATGAGACAGATTAAGGGTTGGGGAGCCTCCCCGTATACTGGTTGTTGGTGCCAGTACTCAGCCACAAAGTCAAGGTTACAACAAAAAGTTTGACACATTTGACAAAAAACTCAGGGGTCAGATGGCTTTTTATGGAGGGACAAATCAAATTAACAGAATTGACGAAGAGGGATGGAGCTGCAGATGACGTCAGGAGCGGAAGGATAGAAGCTGAAGTCATCAGGATGGGACCGGAAGTGAGGTGATTCCCTGGACCGGAACAGAGCTTTATCTTTGGGGTGCGGAAATGCGGTGGAGATCGGTACACTTGTTGAGGTACGGATTTTTTATTCAGGCATCTTTCTGTAGGTGAAAAGAAGAGAAAAGCATTAAAATCATGATCCGTATCCCCATTTCTTGTAGTTTCACACACGATAGAGCCCGCTGACTATCCCCTAATTGCATGTGTGTGACAATGTATTGGGACTTGGTTACTGTGGATTGCTTTTAAGGCAGCTCCTTTTCACCTTGTTTGGCTATTATTTTCCTTGGCCAGGCTTGCCTTTGCTGCAATCTGTTCTGTGGGCTATTTAGGGGCCTTACCCCTTTGCTATTTTGCGGAGCCAGAATATATATACAAGTACTAACTAGTCTGGATGAAGATGCAGACAGCACCTCTACAATAAAAAAATATTTAAGGGAATTTACATGTTAGGGCGGCACAGTGGCGGAGTGGTAGCGCTGCTGCCTCGCAGTAAGGAGACTTGGGTTCGCTTCCCGGGTCCTCCCTGCATGGAGTTTGCATGTTCTCCCGTGTCAGCGTGGGTTTCCTCCCACAGTCCAAAGACATGCAGGTTAGGTGGATTGGTGATACTAAATTGTGCTTGGTGTGTGTGTGTGTCCTGCGGTGGGCTGGCGCCCTGCCTGGGGTTTGTTTCCTGCCTTGTGCCCGGTGTTGGCTGGGATTGGCTCCAGCAGACCCCCGTGACCCTGTACTTAGGATATAGCGGGTTGGATAATGGATGGATGAATGGAATTTACATGTTAATGATTTAGGGAACAATAGGAAAAGGATATTTCAATTCAAATCTCAGAAAAGAAATGGAGGTCAGTCTTTCATATAATACATTTTAGTCCAATATGCAGCAGGCATGTCACAATTCAGCTAAAAAACTTTCATTAATCACATATATCCCATTAAAATTGTGCAAAACATATTCAGAGCAAGATCCAGCCTCTGACTGTTGTCATCAAACACCAGCATCACTAGGCCATATGTTTTGGAAACCCCCTATCTTTGCATATTTCTTGAGTAGCCTTGTATTAAAAATGACTCCTAAAGCATTAACAGTGATTCTATCAAATGGGATTAAAGTGTGGCATGACAATTTGTTGGCAATATAATATCCTAACTACTGTACACTACTAGCACTTAGGCTGATTTTGCTCAAATGGAGTTCTCCTTCTATAATTCAGCAGGAAAACATTGTATTATTTTATATAAAAAAACAAAACAATCGTCTTCTTCTTAAGAAAATCAGTTCAAATGTTTCCCAAAACATAGCAAAAATGTATCAATAGAACTTTAAAATAAATATGCCAGGCCTACACAACATTCCTAGACCTTAGACTTATTTTTGCTCAAAGGGAATGCACCTTCTATAGTACAGTAAGTGTTGTGAGATAGCAGCACAAAATGGCCAAAGTGGCGTGTGTGACCTCCAAAATACGATCATCAAGCAGGCCCAAATCCTAATCAGCCTTCCTAGACATGAAGACTCTAGGGCAGCCTGAGTTCCAGCTTTACTGATTGGCTTTAGCCTACACCAGCTTGAATGGTTTCAAAACCATGTTAATGTTAGCAAAATATAGCCCAAGCCCCATCAGAGGGAGGATGACCATAAACCCCCGGCTTTTGGCAACAAAGGGTAAAATACAAATCATTATAAAAAGATTTATTCACAAAAATAGCAAAAAACAAAGAAAAACTTGAAATAACAAAAATAACCTCAAAGGGGATCACTAAATGGGGAAATTGTGGTTTACACAAGACAGTAGGAAAGCAAAATTTTTTATCTTCTTAAACTGGAAAAAATCTAATATACTTAAAAAGGATCTGTTCAAAACTCTTCCAAAACATGGCAAGATTTATCAAAAAATAAGTATTCCTGGCCAGAGATTTTAAATCTGACAGAATTAACTGTTTTATCAGATATACAGTAAAGAGCTATGTTAGATGTTGCTCTTTCGTTTTTTTGTTTTTTTACACACACACACACCAGCCACTTTATTAGGTACATCTTGCCAGTACCGCTTTAGACCCCCTTTTGCGTTCAGAACTGCCGTAATTCTTGATGGCATTGATTCAACAAGATGCTGGAAACATTCCTCAGGGATTGTGGTCCATATTTACAAGACAGCATCACACAGTTGCTGCTAATTTGTTGGCTGCACATCCATGGTGTGAATCTCCCACTCCACCACATCCCAAAGGTGCTCTACTGGATTGAGATCTGCTGACCATGGAGGCCATTTGAGTCCAGTGAGCTCATTGTCATGTTCAAGAAACCAGTTTGAGAAGATCTCAGCTTTGTGACCTGGCGCGTTATTCTGTTGGAAGTAGCCATCAGAAGATGGGAACACTGCAGCCATAAAGAGATGGAATTGGCCAGCAACAATACTCAGATAGGCTGTGGCATTTAAATGATGCTCACTTGGTAGTAAGGGGCCCAAAGTGTGCCAAGAAAATATCCCCCACACTACTACATGACCACCACCAACAGCCTGAACTGTTGATACAAGGCAGGATAGATCCATGCTTTCATGTTGTTGACGCCAAATTCTGACCCTACCATCTAAATGTTTCTGCAGAAATCGAGACTTTTCTGACCAGAGAATATTTTTCCAGTCTGCTCTTGTCCAATTTTGGTGAACCCATGTGAATTGCAGCCTCAGTTGCCAGTTCTTAGCTGAAAGGAGTGGAACCCACTGTGGTCTCCTGCTGCTGTAGCCCCCCATCTACTTCAATGTTCGACGCGTTGTGCGTTCAGAGATGCTCTTCTGCATACATCTTTTGTAACAAGTGCTTATTTGAGTTACTGTCCACCAGTCTAGCCATTCTCCTCTGGTCTCTGGCATCAACAAGGCATTTTTGCCCAGAAAACTGCCGATCACTGGATATTTTATCTTTTTCAAACAATTTTCTGTAAACCCTAGAGATGGTTGTGTGTGAAAATTCCAGTAGATCAGCAGTTTCTGAAAGACTCCGAGCAGCCCATCTGACACCAACAACCATGCTATGTTCAAAGTTACTTCAATCATCTTTCTAACCCATTCAAATGCTCGATTTGAATTTCAGCAGGTCGTCCTGTCAGTGTCTACATGCCTGAATGCATTGAGTGGCTGTCATGTGATTGGCTGATTAGATATTTGTGTTAACAAGCAGTTGAACAAGTGGACCTAATAAAGTGGCTGGTGAGAGTATATATTTATATATATTGTGTGGGATGGCCAAAAACCTTACCCAGCCAGGACGCCCTCAGCTTCAAAGGGAAGCACGTTGCGCAGATTCCCACTGGACATCATGGAAATGGAAGTTTGTTGACTCAGTCCTGTTGGGTTCTGTGGGTGCTCTCAGAGTTGGCTGTGGGGACTGGTGAGCCCTACTTTGTCAGGCACCAGTATAACCCAGAAGTGCTTCCAAGCCACACCTTCGGGACACCAGAAGTACTTCCTGGGATTTCATAAAAGCAGCTGCCTGCCTTAAATCCAGGGAGCCAGAGTCTGGAGGAAGGTGGACAAAGCTTGCTGAAGGAGCAGAGGAGGCAGAAAGATAGAAGCTGAGAAAGAAAGAGAAGAAGACAAAGTGCAGACAGTGACTGATGACTGTACTTGTGATTGGTGATGTGGAAAACTCCTGCTGGAAGGGTTTTCCACCAAATAAAAGCCTTTGTTCATTGAACTTGTGTCCTTGTGCCCGAGCTGCAGTGCCCCCTACAGGCGATTTTATATATATATATATATATATATATATATATATATATATATATATATATATATATATATATATATATATATATAATGATTGTTTATTGTTATCAATTTACAAAATGCAAAGTGAGTGAACAAAAGAAAAATCTAAATCAATGTTTGGTGTTACTACCTTTTGCCTTCAAACCAGCATCAATTCTTATAGGTCCACTTGCACAAAGTCAGGGATTTTGTAGGATTCTAGTCAGGTGTCTGATCAACCAATTCTACCAAACAGGTGCTAATGATCATCAATGTCACATGTAGGTTGAAACACAGTCATTAACTGAAACAGAAACAGCTGTGTAGAAGGCTTCAAACTGGGTGAGGAACTGCCAAACTCTGCTACCAAGGTGAGGTTGTGGAAGACAGTTTCATGTCATGGCGAGCCATCAGCTCAGAACTGGCAGAAACCAGTGGGACCCAGGTACACCCATCTACTGTCTGGAGAAGTGTGGCCAGAAGTGGTCTTCATGGAAGAGTTGCAGCCAAAAAGCCATACCTCCGACGTGGAAACAAGGCCAAGCGACTCAAGTATGAGTCATGAAAACATAAAAACTGGGGTGCAGAAAAATGGCAGCAGGTGCTCTGGACTGATGAGTCAAAATTTGAAATATTTGGCTATACTCTAACTGCGAAAATATTCAATTTATAAATAAAGAATCCTACTTCGCGAAAATTCATTTATCATGGTAGAGTCTGGAACGGATTAACCGTGATAAACGAGGGTTCGCTGTAAAGGAAATAATACTTTATAAACTCTGATTTATTTTCACAAGTAAGCAAATGAGTCACACAATGACGCAATGACACATTGTCAAAAACAATGTCTTTTTTGAAAACATAAATATCTCCCTTCTGTGCTTTTCATTTCTAAATATCCAACCCTTAACCACAAATAGATCAAATAAAACAAAAATATTTGCACTGTTCTTTGCTTGCTTGTTATACAGTGAAACTTTCTTGTAAAATGTTTTTCCTCTGTATCTTCATGAACACAAATGGTGCCGTTTTTACAGGAGGAACAGGTTTTGTTCTCTAATCCAGCATCTTGCTGTTCTGTGGAAAGATCCTCCTGACTTCCTTGTGACATTTCACTGGCTGTCCTGACAATGTAACACTGCATGGGGGAACATCTTTAACTTCTCCCATTGGAATGCAAGGCTGCACAGATCACCACTTACTGTCCCAACTGTAGCTCTACTGGCAAACTTAAGCAGACATTTGCTTATTTCTTCCAGAGCTGAACTCAGAAGCCAATTTTCTCTCACATGAGCAAAGTTTATAGGATCCAGATGGGCAAAATCTGAACAAAGTTTTGCATTAGCAGAAAACCTTCAATGGATATTGTCAGTCACTGTGTCTAAAATGACATTGTGTACATTAACACTGAAGTAAGTGATAGCTGATGCTAATGGCTCATCTTCTGCGAGGTCCCTATTTTTTTCTTTTTTCCAACTCTTCACTCAGAAAGGGCAGTTTGCACCACCAGCTCACACTTTTCTTCCTCCTGCAGTTTTCTGTTAGCCCACTGCACAAACATATCAGCTGCACACTAAATTCCTTCAAAGTCCCTAGCACTCTTCCTGAGACTGTCCTCTGTCCCTTCAACCAGCCGTTGAGCTGTGATAATATCCATTCCCTTTGTTTTTAAGTATTTTGATAAAGGAAATGTATGCTCAAAAAATGCGTAGGAAAATTTGAACAGTGAGCACCGTTTCATACTTCAGAAAGCCTTATATGAATCCCTTTGCCTTGGCCCTCACAGTTTGCTTTTGTGCACTGTCCTCTACAATGGTGTGTAAAGTCAAAAGCACTTCAAAAAACAAGGCTCCCTGAGGATTCCCAAAACATCCAAATACTTTGCTGCTTAGCACCTTAGCGCCCACCACATTGTGTGCCCTATTGGGCTAAGTCTTCTGTGGTGTGTGTCCTGACTCGTCTGTTCCCACTTCTGCATGCGCTTGGACGACTCTCTCAAGAAAACTGCTATTTCATTAAGCAGTGAGAAGAGGGAGGCACTTTCCACCCCACTGCCTGCCATGTCGGCAAGGACAAGATTTAAAAGATGTGCATAACACCATACATGAATCTGAGAGGGAGACCGCTCAGAGAGAAGAGCAGAAAACCCCTGATACTACCGACCCTGCATTTTAGCTGCTGCACCATCTGTTGAGTTGCCCACACATGTGCTGATGTCATTATTGAGCTTCTCTATCGGGATCTCTGCAAAATGCTGCCCTGTAGATGACTCACAGTCTTTCATGGATGACATCCATTACATATCTAAATATGGTCTAAATATGGTCACTGGTCTTTAGAGTTGCGTTGTGTCGATCTGAACAGAAAACATGCCAGCCTGTCTAACTTCTTCTGCTATTGTTCTCTTTATGAGTTGACTGATTACATCCATAGCTTGGCTGAACATGTCCTTAGACAGCAGGGTAACTTCCCTTTTGCACAAGTTTCATGCTGCTTTTTGCTACTTTCTATGCAGGCATTTTACATGCTGCGGAAGGCAAATGTCCTGTTTGCTTAATAGCAAAATCAGTTTATCACCTCTGAAGCTAAGGCCACATTTACCAATAACTTTTAGAACATCAACTACACGCTCCATCACCTGACGTTTCTTTTTAACTTGTTCAACATGTAATGACATTTGGTTGCTGATCAATAGGCTTCTGACATCTGCCATTTGTGCTTTCAGAAAGTAGGCATCTGCACTACCTTTGTGCATCTTACTTTTTTCATGCTCCTCCATTCTTTGCTGAACGTGTTTTCATGCCTCCCTTTATGAAAGGGCTATCACTAGAAAACGGAGCAAATGCCAGACATACAGTACAGTAGAGAGACTGATTTTTTTCACAAAAAGTCAACCATTTATGGGTGGTTCCATCTTTTCTGTTGTAGACTTTTGGTACAGGACAACTTGGAGATTGTTGTGGATGAAATGAAAAAAATTCATTTATGTCCTGTAACTGAGAACGAGCAAAGTAATCAAAGTTATCAACAGTCTTATCTTCAAATTTCTGCTGCTCAGTTCCTGTATCCTGTTTAATCTCTTCTCTTTTATTCACACTTCAGTACCTCAGTATCCCTATGAGACTCATCTGCACCTGCATTACAATAAAAAACAACATTCTGTAAGGCTTTAGCAAGATTGACGTGGACATGGATGCTTTTAGCAAAACAATTAAGATTTTTCTCACTGACAAATACAGTCTTATTTTCCTTCTATTCACTTTCAGTAGTGGATTTTCTGTATTTACAAACTTAACATGTAGAAAAAGTATCATATGTCTGTAGTAATATGAGGCATTAAAGATGGTTATAGTGAGACTGAACTAATCCATCCTATAATGAGCTCCTCACCTAAACCCTTCACAGTAACAGCAGCACTTTCTGTGGTCACACCAGGCCTACCCCCTCCTGGCTTGGCTTCTGATGGCACATAAAAACTGTAAACATTTTTTAGCCTAAATCGACCTTAATTAGAAAGTATTCTGATCAGGTCAAAGCAGATTTATTTGTGATGCCAAATCATTCATAATCTCTGGGCACTTTTTATATAGGCAAATATTACGGCATATAATGCATAATAAACTTTATCACAATGTTCACTCAGAGAGTAATCCTACCTGCTCCCTTTGAAATGAAGGCTTTATGGCTGCTGCTTGGTTCTGGCTCTTCAGTATCACCAGCAGCAAATTGGGATGGAGGCTGCTGCTGAGGGGCTAGAAGACCACAAAAGTGTCTCTCATTTAGGTGGCATTGGTGTCACAATAAGCAGTGCTCTAAACGAAATACAGCACTGCCTGCAAATTACTGTTTAAGTTTATGAATCATGTAAATTAATTATGTGGCGTTATGGCATATAATGTAGTCTGTGTGATACGAACAAATTTATTGCAAAGGGATAGTAGGATTAAGTTGGCTTAGAAAAAGGTATGGTATGGCAGTATGGTATGGTATGGCTGAAATGTGGGACTTTGAAATCCAACAACGTTGGATTTAAATCTTGTATTTTTATGGAATAATATTTTCCAAGTTATTTTACAAAAGACAATGCAAAATTATGTCCACAGGTGACTATTAGACTCATGTGGTCTTCTGTTAGTTTTGGCTTTAGCAAAGTGATCTTAGATGTAAAACACTTTGAGTACCAACCTCAAGAACATCCATCCATCCATCCATTATCCTAACTACAGGGTCACAGGGGTCTGCTGGAGCCAATCCCAGCCAACACAGGGCACAAGGCAGGAACAAACCCCGGGCACCGCAGGGCACACACACACACACCAAGCACACACTAGGGACAATTAACAATTGCCAATGCATCTAACTTCCATGTCTTTGGACTGTGGGAGGAAACCCACACAGACACGGAGAGAACATGCAAACTCCACACAGAGACAACCCGGGAATCGAACTTGGGTCTCCTGTGAGGCAGCAGTGCTACCCACTGCGCCACCGTGCCGCCCTAACCTCAAGAACAAATTCTTCATACAGAAAAGCAAGAAAACTAATTCTCAAGTAAGACTGAGTCAGTCATCAGTCATCAATCATTCTCAAACCCACTTATTCCCAAACAGGGTCACGGGGGTCTACCAAGGCCTATCCCAGTTAGCATAGGGTGCAAGGCAAGGAGCAAACCCTGGACAAGGCACCAGTCCATTGCAGGAAGACTGACTGATTATTCAGAGTATTGTTTATGAGAGACGTATTTTCTGCTGAAGTATGTTAGTTAAATAAGACATTACATAAGCATTCAAGTTTATATACAACAAGCATTTGGGCCTACATGTCATATTTACATATAGAAGCCTGTAAGCATACAAGTTATTTCCTTGCTCTTTAAGTTTTTTTGTCTTTTTTATGTTGATTTCTCAGTTTTTCTTTTGTTTTCTTTGTAAATCACTTGCCATCATAGAAACAATATATACTGTTTATATATATATATATATATTATTACAATAATTATCCTAAACTGGTGCTTTGAGGCGAATGCATAAAAAAATATATGTGAATGTAAGAACAAATAAAAGAACACCATTATCTCTGAAACTATGCACTTTATACATTATATCATCCATCCATCCATTTTCCAACCCGCTGAATCCGAACACAGGGTCACGGGGGTCTGCTGGAGCCAATCCCAGCCAACACAGGGCACAAGGCAGGAACCAATCCTGGGCAGGGTGCCAACCCACCGCAGATATATATATATATATATATATGTATATATATATATATATATATATATATATATATATATATATATATATATATATATATATACAGTAATCCCTCCTCCATCGCGGGGGTTGCGTTCCAGAGCCACCCGCGAAATAAGAAAATCCGCGAAGTAGAAACCATATGTTTATATGGTTATTTTTATATTGTCATGCTTGGGTCACAGATTTGCGCAGAAACACAGGAGGTTGTAGAGAGACAGGAACGTTATTCAAACACTGCAAACAAACATTTGTCTCTTTTTCAAAAGTTTAAACTGTGCTCCATGACAACACAGAGATGACAGTTCAGTCTCACAATTAAAAGAATGCAAACATATCTTCCTCTTCAAAGGAGCAAACAAATCAATAGTGCTGTTTGGCTTTTAAGTATGCGAAGCACCGCGGCACAAAGCAGTTACAATCAAGGCAGCTGCTCACACCCCCTCCGTCAGGAGCAGAGAAAGAGAGGGAGAGAGAGACAGAGTCAAAAATCAATACGTGCCCTTTGAGCTTTTAAGTATGCGAAGCACTTTGCAGCATGTCGCTTCACGAAGCAGCTGCACACAGCAGGTAGCAACATGAAGATAATCTTTAAGCATTTTTAGACGAGCGTCCGTATAGTCTAGGTGTGCGAACAGCCCCCCTGCTCACACCCCCTACGTCAGGATCAGAGACAGTCAGCGCAAGAGATTGAGAAAAGTAAGCAATCTAGCTTCTCAGCCATCCACCAATAGCGTCCCTTGTATGAAATCAACTGGGCAAACCAACTGAGGAAGCATATACCAGAAATTAAAAGACCCATTGTCCGCAGAAATCCGCGAACCAGCAAAAAATCCGCAATATATATTTAAATATGCTTACATATAAAATCCGCGATAGAGTGAAGCCGCGAAAGGTGAAGTGCTATATAGCGAGGGATCACTGTATATATATATATATATATATATATATATATATATATATATATATATATATATATTCATAGCATTCGTAGTCTGTGTCATATTCTGATTGTATGGGTGGTTAACTACCAGGTAACGCTTGTGGTTGGCCAGCGAGTCTGCTAACATCCGCCACGGTGCCCTCAGTTGTGAGAAGCAGATCATAGAATGGTTGAAATAGTTTACTGTCAAATAATGCAAAGAGTACGCGACACATGTTTCGCCCTAATTCTGGGCTCATCAGGCGTACACACTCTACTGCACTCCCTCTCGGGAATCGAACCTCAGACGTCAGCGGTGCAGTAGAGTGTGTACGCCTGATGAGCCCAGAATTAGGGCGAAACACGTGTCGCGTACTCTTTGCATTATTAGACAGTAAACTATTTCAACCATATATATATACATATATATATATATATATCGTTTTTTAGGTCTGATCACAATCACAAACATCTGCCATGTCCTCTCATTTGCAATAAGCAGATCATAGATATGTTATGCAGTATCTGCCTAATAATAATAATACAAACAGAACATGACACATGTTTTGAACTATTTTCGTCCCCGTCTAAAAAAGGCAGAATTAGATCCTGGAGTTTTAGCTAATTTTCAACCAATTTCCCAAGTGCCATTTCTGGCTAAAATTTTAGAAAGAATTATTTATAATCAATTGGTTGATCACCTTAACTCCAATAATTTATTTGAGATCTACCAATCTGGCTTTAGGCGTTATCATGGTGTTGAAATGGCCCTCCTGAAAGTGTTCAATGACATCTCTATTATTACTGACTCAGGTGATGTGGCAGTCCTTCTCCTCCTTGACTTGTCTGCTGCCTTTGACACTATTGACCATAAGATATTGCACTTGCGGCTTGAACATCTAGTTGGGCTTAAAGGGGCTGCTCTTAACTGGTTCAGGTCATATTTAACTGGTAGACACTTTTCAGTGACTTTTAATTCCTCTTCTTCATCTACTGCTCCTCTTAAATATGGTGTTCCTCAGGGATCCATTTTGGGTCCTATTTTATTCTCCATATACCTTCACCCTATCGGAGCTATTTTTAGGAAATTTAACATTTCTTTTCACTGCTATGCTGATGATACTCAGGTTTATATACTTGTCTGCAACTCTGCAACAAATCATCTCCACAACTGTCTGTCTGAACTAAAATCCTGGATGGCTAATAATTTTCTTGATCTAAATCAAAATAAAATGGAGGTGCTTATAGTGGGTCCATCAGCTAAAGCTCAAATTGGTCTTGGACTTCTTGGTTCTTTCTCTGTCTTTTGCAAACCTGAAGTCCGCAATCTTGGTGTTACCTTTGATAGTAACCTCTCTTTTGAGAAAAAAGTTAATTCTGTAGTCAAGAGTTGCTTTTTCCTACTTTGTCTATTAGGTAAGATAAAGCCTTTTTTTATCTTCTAGGGATCTTGAGATAGTTACTCATGCGTTTATTTTTTCTTTCCTCGATTACTGCAACTCGCTGTATTCTGGGATTAATAAATCCCTGATACACAGGTTACAGTTGGTCCAAAATGCTGCCACTTGCTTTCTGGTTGGGGCAAGAAAGTATGACTCTGTTTCTCCAATATTAGCTTCTTTACACTGGCTGCCTGTCAGTTTTCAAATTGATTTTAAAATCTTGCTGCTAGTTTTTAAATCTTTACATGGGCTTGCTCCTGCATATTTATCTGAACTGTGTGTTTTACATCCGGCCATGTAGAGTGCTCAGATCTTCTGGTCAGCTGTCTCTAGTTGTCTCTCGTACCAAGTGTAAAACTAAGGGAGACAGGGCTTTTGCAGCTGCTGCGCCTCGACTGTGGAACACTTTACCTCCTCACATAAAGGAGTCGTCTACACTTGAACTGTTCAAAACAAGACTAAAGACTCATTTCTATTCACTTGCATTCCATGACCTTCAGTAATACTGATGGTTTCCTCTTTGTGATTATATAACATTACTTCTATTTTTTATGTATATAACATTACTTCTATTTATTATAAATTTTATTTTATGTTCATATATTTTATTTCTATTTATGTTTTATGTTAATTTGTTTTGTTTTTCTTTTATTCTATTATTGTAAAGCACTTTGGCCACAGCATTACTATGTTGTTTTAAATGTGCTATAAATAAATAATTTGCTAACAATCTCACAGCAGGACTGTGGCTGTGAGTGAGATAGAGAAACAACTAAAGGACTTCTTCTGGTTGTGCAGGAATAGTTGGCATTCGCAGTAGAGTGTCCATTAAAACACTTGGAAGGTAGATTTCAAATCCAAACTTTAATTTGCAGATATAGATGTACATATAACTGTGCGTGGTATTGCTTCATTTGACGCACACTACTTCTAAGGAACTCTCTAACTTTGTGAAGTGCAAATACTTAGACAGTGAAAACAACCATGCTTTCTCTTTCTTCCTGCTACCCACAGTACTTTGCTCAGCAGAAGGCAGCACCTAAGTCCATCCACCTGATGCCTGAACTCTGCCTCTCAGACAGTGAGGTACAAATAATTCCAATTACAGTAGTCTGCATGCAAAAGCGTCTTTCTTCCAGAGTTCACTACAAGGTGCTCTGCTTCAGCTTGTGTATGCTGCTTCTCCTATTTTATGCTGATTTCAAATACATCAGAGTCTACAGTCCACAAATGCTGGTCTCAGAAAAGCAAAGCTTTCCGTAACCTGAGGATCTGAATGTAGTAGAACTGTCCTGTAAACAATGATATGATTTGATCAAATGTCTTGATCACGCATCTTAATGCCTTGGAAGGAAGTATGACAAAATGGAAATAAATACAGTCCTGCAGTTCTGCTTTCTTTACACAACCTCCTAATAAACATACTCATGTTTGCCTGTATTCTTGTTCCACTGTAGTTATAAATCGTGATTTTGCATGCAAGGTCACTGAAAAGCAAAGTTCATTGTACTACACCAACTGTATATGCACCAGATTGAGTAGCATATTTAATTTTCAGACCAAAAAAAAACTGTTGCCAGTATTGCCAAGATAGCTATCTGGATACGCACTTCAGGGACCAGACTATTATTAAGTATTAGATCTTTTCTTGGTGTTATGCAAACACGGAGTTGCTGTTCCAGTGATTATTCATTTCACAGGGCTGTTTGTCACAATGCTGTTTTGTTATTGTAAAGCGCAAGTTACGAAGGAGGAGCATATTTGAGCTCAAATAAGGTTTGGGTGTATTCGGAGGCAGGATCTTGTGTTCCTTTCCCTGCTGCACTTGGCCGTCACCACACCTGCTATCCGTTTAGAATGCGTCAAAAGAATTTCAACCTCGTGCTCCTATCAGCATATATCATCAATTTGGGTAAGTCACCCCTCAATAACTAAATCATGATGAGATTTTAAAAGCACAGATTAGGAACATTTTAGCACCTGTTTTACCTTATCACATGGGTTAGTGTTCTAATTCTTATACAGGCTACCGTAAAACCGATCATTTCTTAAAGACACACCCTAATCCAAATGTGTGTACTGTATAAACTCTTAGCTGCATCTTCGCGTAGAAATGTGGTAATTCCCAGAAAGTTCTCTCGTAGATGAGAAGGAAGAGGACAAACAGATTAAATGTCCTGTGATAAGCCAGTAACGTAGCGAGGGGTCTGAGACTCGGCGTTTCTGGTGTCAGAGAGTGACAAAGAAGAGCAGACTGCGCGAGTATTAGGGGGGTGTGACAGGAACAAGGTGGACTTCGTGCAGTGGAGCATTCGGCGTGGTATAGAAATAGGAGATCGGATAATGAAATGTGACGAAAAAGGAATTTCAAACAAGCGGCTGCTATCCGGCATGCAGGCGCATTCGGTAGGCTTCTACAGTGGGTTACAGGGCGAGGTGAGACCTATCCCAGCGTTTAGGGGCTCATTTGTTGTTTTAATGACGCACTGTGTAATTCAATCACTTGCCAACTTCAAGCTGTTTAGATAACTTTGCCCCTCATGACGATTGCAGCTACTGCCGCGCATGCTAGAAACGCGTGAAGTTCCAGGTCAGTCATGTCTTGTTTGTGGGCGCCGTCTCCTTTCAGTCAACTACACAGGTATCTGGCCCGAATCGATTGAGAATGGCTTCCGTCTGCTGGAAAGGTATTGGGGAAACTGTACCTATATGTACACTACTCCACCTTAGCTTGTGCACGCGCTGTCCTACAGAAAAGCGAATTTCATCTACAATAACAATATTAATAATAATAATTAGTAATCGCAATGGATGTACCTTGTTATTAAAATAAAACACACATAAAGGGTGTTTTTTTCCCTCAAAAGATTTATGCCATAGCTACAGTATTATAAATATATTAATAATCAATAAAAATATAAAACAAGTCTATCGTAAATAAGTAACTAATATCATTTACGTTCTGTCTTTAAAACAAACAGAGAAACATTCTTATGACATCAATTACAGATTCTTTTTCCATTTCAAGTTTAGCTTGATGGGTTATTTCAACTCGTGTATATATAAATAGTGTAAATAAAAAGTAGGGTTATTTTCTTAGTTTCTGATAACTCTTCTTATTGAAAATCGTCTCTACTGTACTTAGAAACCTCCCACATCAGGGGGTGTGGATGTTGGGTGGTGGTTGGGGTTGAGAACAGCAGTCGAAAGCGCGAAACTCCTCCCGCCAGCTGTATAAGTGATTTCGCCTGGCAACGCCGCTGCAGTCTCGTGAAGGCTTTTGTCTTGCAAGTGCCTTATCAGTTAACAAAATGATCCAGAATAACAGTTTCTTTGCGGTTTTCTTACTGTTCATCCTTTTCGGTAAGATTTTTCTGTCATTAATTTAAACCTGAATAAGACATCTCAGGGAGAGGGAGAGATTACAGACCGGACGTTAATGCCAGTTTATGGGTATTTAATTTATTTTTATTTATTTTTTATTTTATGTTTTCCGGTTTCACAGTGTTCAGTTTTGGGTTTCTGCATTCATGCCTTGTACTTGTTTGATTGACAGAACTGCTTCACAGTAGGAATTATGCGTGGAATTATGCCATTTCTTTGTACCTGGCGATAGGACCTCGGGATGATCTGTCTCTGTGATTATATTCGCTATGCTGATCTGCTCCCGTTTCATCTTACAGTACTCTATGATTGGGAACTGATCTGATGTTCATACTAACCTGGCTTATTGCTCCGGGGCGATCACGCCTGAAATTACCAAGCGTTACTGTCCGTGGCTGTGTATTGGAACCTCCAAATCCTGCTACCTCCTACTGCTATGCTTTCTGCTGCTTTGCTATCGCCGCTCACCTACGCTACCACACCCGCCTGCCCTACCGGTTCCGCTGTGCTGTGCTGTGCTGCTTCTCCAGTGCTATTCAGATAAGTATTGCCTAGTATCATGCTAAAATACTTTCATGACAAACTCCTTCTTATTAAACAGTTTGTTCAGAGCAAATGATATGACTGGAATATCATTAAAGACGCCAGTATTTTGCAGCGCCCGAAATATATACATCGCGGGTCAGGTCGCCGCCACCGCCGGGCTGCGAATGAAAAGACCACCGGCAGCATTTGCTCAGGAATAAGCCGTCCTTCTCATGGCCCTGGAAATAGAAGTGTCAGTGTGCCAAATTTGCATTATGTGGAAATAAACCCTGATCACGTCTCTGTGCAAAAAGAAGCCTCATTAACTAATATTGCACTGTTTAACTCGAGATCTCTTAATGGCAAAGCATTTGTGCTGTCAGAATTCATCACAGACAGCAAACTTGATATTCTGTGTTTAACGGAGACTTGGCAAAAACCGAACGAATTTACGTCTCTCACGAAGGCGACACCTCCTGGATTCACTTTCCACACAGAGCCTCGCAGCTCTAGACAAGGCAGTGGGCTTGCAGTAATTATCAGAGAAGACTTAAACATCAAACGAATCCCAATTGACTGTCCATTGTCTTTTGAGTGCCTGGCTCTTAAACTAATAACAGAATCAGGTCCTGTCTCACTCATTGTTCTTTATCGTCCCCCAAAATACAATGCATCCTTCTTATCCGATCTGATTGAACTTTTGACCCACCTAAGCTCTTACTCTCAGAGAATTATCCTTCTCAGTGATTTCAACATCCATATTGACACCCCCACATCTAAACTGAGAAATGAATTCCTGTCCTTACTGGACTGCTTTGACTTGACACAACATGTTGATTCCCATGCCCCTCGGTCCTCTGCTTTTCTGTATTTACATGCTTCCCCTTGGTCATATTATCCGTAGCTATGGACTGGGTTATCATTTTTATGCAGATGATACTCAACTCTAGGCCTACTTCAATGTTAAAAGTGAAACTTCATCAGAGCTTTCTCAGCTCACAACCTGCCTTAGTGAAATTAAAACCTGGATGGAGCAGAACTCTTTAAAATTAAATTGCAATAAAACTGAACTCCTGCAAATTGGGACTAAAATGCAACTTAATAAAATGAGCTCCTTCCCAGTCCATCTTGGCAGTGATCTCATCAGACCTGCCTCTACTGTAAAAAATCTTGGTGTCATTTTTGATTCCTCTCTTTCTTATTCCGCCCACATAAATCACATTAAGAAACTTTCTTACTTTCACCTCCGTAACATATCCCGTGTTCGCTCCTTCCTCTCCTTCTCTAATGCTGAGAAACTTGTCCATGCTTTTATCACATCTCGCATCAATTATTGTAATTCCCTACTGGCAGGTGCCCCATCTAATCTTATATCACAGCTCCAGCTTATTGAAAACTCAGCTGCAAGAGTCCTGACACGAACCAGCAGCAGCGAGCACATCACACCCATCCTGCTCCGTCTCCACTGGCTCCCTGTGTCCTACAGAATCGAATATAAAATCCTACTAATAACCTATAAAGCCTTAAATAACCTCGCGCCAAACTACATCAGTGACCTTCTCCATCACTATGTGCCTGCCCGCCCACTAAGGTCCTCTGATTCTGGTAATCCTGTTGTGTCCCTCACTAATCTACACTCTATGGGTGACAGCAGGGCCTTCAGCTGTATAGCGCCCAGACTCTGGAGTGACCTACCAAAATTAATCAGGTCAGCTGACTCCATGAATTCTTTTAAAAAACAACTCAGAACTCATCTGTTCAGTTTGGCTTTTAGCTCAACTTGACTTTATTATCCTTCTCTCAGTTTACTTCTCTGTCAAGATGCTCATGTAACCTGTGTGTGTGTGTGTGTGTGCTAGACCATCAATTATGTTGTCTGTTAGGCTTTTTTTTCTCTGAATTCACTGTCGTAATCTTCTTTATTTATTTATCGGATTTGTACATTGCTATATACTGTATACCCTGCCGTTTTTTCATATATTTTTTAAGTGCCTTGAGCATGAGAAAGGCGTTATATGAATAAAATGTATTATTATTATTATTATTATTAAAGGTCAGTTTTCTCAAGTCTCTGTTGTCTAGACACTCAAATTTGCCAGTCAGTTGGAAAGTCAGTCATTTTCTAACCCACTGTCTCAGGTTGTGTTTGTCTGCTAGAGCTTATACCAGCTAGCATAGGGAGCAAGGAAGGAACAAGCCCTGGAGAGGGTGCCAGTACTTTGCAAGGCGAACACACCCACACACCCTGAGCCCAATTTAGGATCATCATTTCAACTAACTTGCATGTCTTTGGACTGTGGGACGAAACCAGAGCACCTGGAGGAAACTCACACAGACACAGGAAGAACATGCAAACTCCCCACAAATCATGCTGGGTCACCAGAAGCATTTCGGGGTCCAGCATATTAGGAGCTCTCTCCTTACCTCAAGTAGTGGGAGTCGGGAGGCAGCGGGCAACACTCAACTGGAGTGGGGAGGAGAGGAAAATATTTCATTGTTTTGTAGGATTATAGGCTGCGCTTCATTATAAGATGTGCTTGGTGGATAAAAAATCCATTATTTTAACCCGTAACTGTGTTGGGCGTTATTGGGTCTGGGGTTTGGGGCTCGCTTGCGTCACTTACTGGTTACAGCACACATCCACTCAATTTCCATTAATGTCATCTGGTGTGTTTCACTACTTAGAATTCTTAAGGATCAATCTTGTTAATTACCCTTCAGAATTTGAAAGTTTCACTGAGTGGTCTTCTGTGTTTAAGAGTAAATGGATTTAGGTTGGATATTCTTTCAGATTAAAATATTCCTTTTAGGCTAAAAAAGTCATAATTTTTCAACATATCGTTCACAGTATCAGAAGAATGTGGGGTGCAACAGGAACACAAGTCGCTGGCATGAATTCAAGTCCTCTTACAACTTTGGCTAACATTTTCCTTTACCCTTTGAGTCACTACAATGCCTGATGTTAGCCCAAGTCTTTTCCATAATCCTGTTTCCGACTCCTTTAATCCCTTCTCATGGCTTGTTTTTTTTGCTGCACTTCATTTACAACCTGAGCAGGCCAGCTATGAAAGAAATAAAACGTGTACACTTGTAGCATTGCATCAGTACACCAGAATCTTTTACAACACAAAATATAACTGTTTTTACTAATGACAAAGTATGACAGAGTTTATCACCCATAACACATGCAATTCAGAAGAGGTCATCCATCTGAAGCTAAACATGTTTGAGCCCAGTTAGTATTTGGATGAGAGACCATCTAGGAGGAAGCTTGGGTTTCTACAGGAAGAGGCCAACAGTGGGGCATATCCTGTAATCTGTGTGTGGATCCCAATGCAGTGACAAAGACACTGAAAACATAGTACTGTTCTGTGGATGAAATGTAAAATGGAGGTCCTGGCTGCCTGTGGTCATGAAAGATCTCTGGGCATCTTCAGAAAAGAGTAGGGTGTACTAATATGTCCTGGCTAAATTTACCACCAATGCCTCATCCATTCTGACCCCCTAATCATGCCCCCATATCTAAATAGCTAATTATCTGTCTCATTGCTTCACCACCTAATAGCCAATATGTGCTGAACATACTGCAACAAGAATGTCTACCATCACAGCATCCATGTGGATGCTACACATTGGTTGAGATTGAAGTGATCCTCCTGTCTATGTAAAGATCTTTGAGTAGGTTAAAAAGGCACTATATAAATGTAGTCTATTTATTTTTATTAATCATTTGTGAGACATAAAGATGAGCCTCATAATCTGTGGCATATGGTATGTTGCCACTTTAGAGGGACACTCTGAAAATTCTGGTTGTTAGTTACAAGTTGCCCAAGTGCATGTTAAGAGGCAGTGACTCCTCCAACCATGGCTTCCCAGATGAAGCATTGTAAAGACAGATTCTAAATTGGCCCTAGCGTGTGCTTGGTGTGTGGGTGTGTTTGTGTGTGTCCTGCGGTAGGTTGGCACCCTGCCCAGGATTGGTTCCTGCCTTGTGCCCTGTGTTGGCTGGGATTGGCTCCAGCAGACCCCCATGACCCTGTGTTCGGATTCAGCGGGTTGGAAAATGGATGGATGGATGGACTCCAACTTTCTTCTCACATGCCAAAGATGTGCAGGTTAGAATGACTGCTGACAGTAGATTCACAGAGTGTGATGGTACAGGTTTCTATTAGAGATTAGTTCCTGCCTTGCCCCCATAATATCGGGTTATACCACTCTTTCCAAAACCTCTAAATTGCTGTATTAAATATCAGTGCATAGGATAAGAGTTTGTTCCATTATCAGCAAATATTGGTTACTATAACTAATTAAGAATGTGGCTGGAGTGAAAACTTGTTCTAGGAAGTGAGTCTAGCGCATGTGCTTTAATTTGTAATGCACATCAGGAACAGACAGGGGCTACACAAACCTCTTTTTGGGTGCCTTTTGTCTGTTATTGGATCATGACATTTTTATATACTGTACACCACTGTAAATCTTCTTGAATTTGTTGAGCTCTTTTTTATTGTTTTCATCTTTATTGTAATAACAATTTGATAAAAATGTTACAGATGTAATCAAAAATTTAAGAAGTAGAACAAGTTGGCAAGAAAACTACTGGAATTAGTAATAACATAATTAGGTCAGCAGAAAATCTAAATCATACGGTACATGCCAGCCTAGCAAGTAATAGTAAATGTCAAAGGGTGACTTGTGACATGGACATCTCAGGTATTCCTGGAGCCATACCACCTTCTGTTTAGAAGAGTCATTAGTGATGCTTGAGGTGGCTTGGAGAAGTGAGAAAAGCATGATATAAATGTAAAGAATCCTCTTTAATAAAACCCCTGTGTGCGTCCAGTGTCCGTGTGTGTGTGTCTTTTGGTGAAATGCGCATGCGCGGGGCACGGTGCGATGCTTCAAAGGCCGCCTGATGCGTCACACAAGACAGAGAGGGCGGGACCTATAAAATATCGCGCGGCAGATCCAATCGGATTTCGGTAAATGAGGTAAGACCTAAAACATAAAACACGAAAAATCCAATCAGGTACTGAGACGCGGAGACCAGCTTCCCATTGTTGTGCAAGTGTTCACTCTGAGGATGTCAGATTTGCGATTAAGAAGCTTGGACCGGTAAAGTGTAAAGTGTCAGTCATTGAAGGGGTTTTCCTAAATATACAAATTTTCATGATATTACAATACAATGACTTTTAAAAGTAGATTTATTTTCACGCACATTACATCAGTTGCTGGGGACAATCTGCTGATTGCCCACCGTTGTGACAGAAAATTAAACGCATATTACGGACAGCAAAGCCAGTATTACTGTCAGAGAAAATTACAGGCATTTTATGGGAAAAATTTAATGAGGTAAAAGGTCCCTTGCCATTTAATATAGACTGTTTTCAGTGGGTTGGAAAATGGATGGATGGATGTTCCTACTAATGTTTATGGACTACTGTTCTAGTGCCCGTTATTATAACGGGCTTAATGTCTAGTTATTATTATAATTGCTAAAAAATCTAGAGGCCTTGTGAGTTTAATATTCAATTAGTGTTTTTGGTCATGTTTTTTTCTTCTTCAGGAATATGTGTGGCATTAAAAGCATTTACTTCATCCTCTGAGGTGACGGCCTTGCAAAATTCAGATGTTCTGCTCCCCTGCTATTTCACTCCATCCGGGGATCTTACATATATCTCGGTAACCTGGACACGTGATGGATTGACGCTGTCATGGTTCAAGTTTGGGCAACTGGAAAACCAAGACAAGGCAATGATGTTGAAAAGTGAGCTGCAGAAATATAATGCCTCCCTTCTACTCAAGAATGTCACCTTTAAAGATAGTGGAGAATATACATGTGAAGTGATTGAAACTATTCTGGAGATTGAAACAGTCCGTGTTTCATTTAAAGTTTACAGTGAGTAAAGACTACTATTTGCACTTTCTCTTTGTGTTTCCATTTGTCTGCTACTAAAATTACTTAATACTAGGGGGCTTCGCCCCCTGCTTGCTTCACTTGCCAACCCGCCTGCCTTTGCTACGTGCCAGCAACTTCACGTCTCTGCTGTATGTGGATTTCACTTTCACCAAACAAAAAAACTTTTAATTCTCGCAGATACACCTCTTCATTGGGAAGAAACACTACTTTACCCTGATGGCAACATTAATTAGACGATCTACAAGTCTCCAACTTAAAGTTTAAAACCAAACAATACCTACATACTTCTGTCATATCACCTATGTCCATATATTCGATCTCTTTTCGCTTTTACCTTTTTGTCAGTATCACATAGAATTTTTATTCTGTGTTTGGAATTACATCGTGACAACACAACGTAGAACTACCCATGAGTGACTATCATTTCTTTCTCTCTACACGAACAACCAATCTTTTAATTCTTGCGGATACGCCTCTTCATTGGGAAGAAACACTACTTTTTCCTGATGGCAACATGAATTAGATGATCTACAAGTCTCCGACTTAAAGTTATAATCTGAACAATATATTCTATCTCTTTTCGCTGTTCCATTATTTCACCGAGTAATAATTTCCGTTTGTTTGCGCTAATGTGATCTTTACTATCATTTTGAGACTTTCAAATTTTCGTACTTCCAATATCTCAAACCTGCTTTGCATGTGTATCGCGACAATGTTTTTGAATTCTTTACAACGTTTAACTTTGTCATCTACTCTTTGTCTTTTATTTCCAGCACTCGGGGTGGTTAACTCTCGTGGGATTTGAAAGTGTCTCTATGAGACAGTCACGTTCTTGTCTCTCTTCCCAAGATTTTTTTTATTATAATAGAGAGATGTGTAGTGCCAATGGTGAAAGACTAAAAATCAGTGAAGGCAGGATTTAAGAAATGGGCTAAGAAATGAAGGGGTAAAACATGACCAAAGGCAGGCATGTGTCAAAAGCTAGATGATAAGCACCGAGTTCCACACGTTAATCAAAAGTTCCAGTCAAAGGAAACTACTTGGTCTTAAAGAACACTGTGGTAATGTGCCTTACTGGCATTACCTGAAATTAAATAAAATTTGTTAAGTGTCCTCTGCAGTGTTGAGAGGCATTTGTTTGGGATAAAAAGTTAAAGTATAAAGAAAAAAAACTTGCCTTTTTCCTTTTTATAGAATGCATACAGACGTCTTCACTGACCTTATTAGTGCCTTTTGGAGAGTGTCACGGTGGGTCTCGTGTAGACTGGAGAGACAGCCTTGCCATTAACCGGCCGGGATGGCATTGTCGGTCCTCCACTCCTGCGTGTGCCTGCCGCGACCCCATAAAGGAGTAAAAGAAAGTGTGAAGCGTTGTAGTATTAGTTTACCGTGGTTTAGAAAAGGGATCCCATGTTTGAAGTTGTCTGGGCAGTAGCTCAGGGGAAGGACGTAAAAATGGAAAGTGCTTACTTTCACTTAAGGCAGAAGGCAGATGCGCAGTTTGCGTCTCAAAAGCCGGCATAGCTATGCGCGCGCCGGCTGCTTGAACTCTTATAGTATTTTTGCAGGGCAGCAGACGCCACTTCTCGCAGTCACATTCTCATCATTGTGTGCTTGCAGAGGGATGACGCAGGACAGTTTAATTGGTCGCGTTGAATATAAAAGGGAATCATGGCCCCTAGAGGTTTGGTTCTTTCTGACTAGATCGTCTTAGTGAAAGGTACTTGGTAGAATAGTGTTATGGCTTGTACCTTGCTTATTGTAAATATTTTTTCTTGTGTATATATGTGTATATGTATATATGTGTATATATATAATATCTCTATCTCTGGATTAACTTTGGTGGAGGTTTTTATTGGGTTGTGGTTATTGGTGCACTGTTTATTTTTGTATATACACTTTTTCTGTATTTTTTGAATATTTTTGTTTTGATGAATCCTGTATACACTGTTGGAAGGAGCAGCTTCCTGACTTGGAGCACTGTGGAGGAAGACAGCTTCATTTTGGTTTGTGTATATATGGTTTTCACTAGTTTGTATGTAGTATTCTTTTTCATTTGGGACTTTCATTCAATACTATAAATACTGTATATAGTCATTATTTTTGGGCTTCATTTACTTACTGTTTTTGTGTGTCCTTTGTGGTATTAGACAGTGTATTAATATATAAATTCTGCAGGACATTATTTTTGTTTTCTTTAAGTGCACCTGTAAATAAAATCACTTTATTTTTCAAAAACCCAACCCTTTTTGTGTCCGTGTCTCCCTGTCTTACACTATCATCCTGGTCACGCTTGGTCTCACATACTAGACACCTAGAGTGTAGGCTGGTGATCCTAATTCCCACTACACAGGGTGTCACAAACACTTGAAATAGCCACATGTGATTAAAAAGTTTCATTATTTGAAACCTTGAACACTGTTAATATATAGTGGTGCCACAATGACACCATGTGCCGAGAATCTGATAGACACATGCTAGTAATCCAGCATCATCCCTAATGACAGCACGTTGCCATGATTTGGATTGCAAACCATGACAAGAGAGGGTGTGAGGCCTTCTAAATGATTCACAAGGCAGGTAAGGCTTTCTTTGCCTTCCTAGAATAGGCCTATACTTTAAAAGCTTAATCCATACTCAACAGGCATGCATCAGGCTTTGCAGGCACAAAAGATAAGTGAGCGTCAAAAAAATAAACTTAGATGTGCCAAATCGTAAAAACTGTGCTTGAAAAGACCAATCCACCCAATAATCCTTATAATATAAAAATATTGTAACACCCCTTGTTGTGAGAGATGGAGGAATGGAATTACCCTCTATACACAGATTGCTGTTGAGTGGCCCTGAAAAGGACTGTTTGGTTTCATCAGCACTGATTACACCATGCCGCTCAGGTGTTCAGCAGTGAGAGACATGCTCTCCCGGCTACTTTGTCCATTCATACAAGCTGTCTGGCGCCACCTCACACTGCTCACCTTGGGTCTGTGACCTGAACCAGGGTCTAAAGCCAAGGCTCTCCAGCCGCCATGCATCCGAGCCAAAGGACTCTAGCAGCTGGGAGATGCATCCAAAGTGCTGTCTAAGTGCTGCCTCTGTGCCCCACTTTCTATCTGATGCTTAAGTGGCTGCTTTATAGCCAGCTTTTCTAGATATTCCTGCCCCCTCGGGACAGTCCACAGCCACCTGAGGAGTGTTTCTCTTTCAGGCCCAGACCTTGAGATCACTACACTACTTATATAAAAAGGAAAATAAACAAATCTGTTCAAAATAGAAAAAATGAATTGCCTGACAAGGCAACCCACAGCAAACAGGTCCAGATACACTTCACTAATGCAAAGAATAATCCAAGAAACACAGCTAGAATTTAATAATAATAATAATTTCAAACAAAAACAACACTTATGATAACTCAAAACAACTTAAATGCTATGGTGGAGTGCACTTCCTGCTCTGACTTAAATAGACAGAGTGTGGGGCTCAGGCATAGTGATGTCAAAGTGGTCCTGCCTCCTGGGGTACCAACCACAAAACACAAGGGACATAGGAGAATACAGATATACACACAGAAATAAAATCCATAAATGGAACACTATAAACACTTTAAGAAAAACAGGAAAACTGCAAAGAGTTGGGGAACTGTCAGCAATTTAATATCAGCAAAACCAAGGAACAGCTTATTGACTTTAACCACACCAAAGAGCCTCTGTGTCCTTTTAGTATTCAGGGAGTGGATATGGAGGTGGTGCACTCCCACAAGTACTTGGGGGCCCACATCAGTGACAGGCTGGATATGTCTGGTAACACAGAGGAACACCATTATGTGAAAATGGACAGAACAGACATTTTTTAGGAGAGTGCACTCCTTTAATGTGGGTAATCAAATTCTTTTCATATTCTACAACTCTGATGGACAGTGTGATTTTTGTCCATGTTTTACTGAGTTGTTATTGTTACTTAAATAGAGATTCAATAAAGCAACAAACTAATTAAAAAGTGTGGAACGAGCCCCGGACACAGACAGGCAGACATGTTTTAAGCATCACCACACGTCTATTTTACAACTAATATTTACAATAATAAGTGCACACACAACCCCCAAAGCTCCCCCAAAGTCCAGGCCTCTCTCACTCTGCCTCTCTTCAGGTCCACCTCCACTCCTCTCCTCCAAGCTCTGTCCTGCTCCTCTCCCGACTCCAGCCATCGAATGGAGGGAGGTGGCCCCTTTTGTAATCACCCGGATGTGTTCCAAGTTCCGCCCAACAATCTTCAGCCGGCACTCCCCAGTGTGGCGGAAGTGCCGGCTGCGTACCGGGTGTCCCTGGTCTCCCCACATCACTTCCGGGTGTGACGGAAGTGCTGAGCGCCAGGGCTCCAAAGGCATCGGGGCGCCCCCTGGCGGTCACCACGGGCCCCTACAGGGTTGAGCTTCAAAGCTCTGTACCCGTTGTCACTAAAGCCACCAGGGCGGTCCCACCCTCGTGGTCTGGAGGAGGCGTAAGCCCTCCTGTGGTCCTCTTGGGCACCCCGGCTGGGTACCACAGAAGTTATGGGACACACTCTCAACCTGCTGGAGGTTGTAGTGAAGGATAGAATGAAAACGAACTGTCCTTATGAACAATGCTGCACATTCTCTCTCTGACCCACTAACACTGAGGACTTTCAGCAAACTAATTATTCAGAAGTGTGTGAGTTTAATTATGGGTCTGTCCAGTGTGCTGGTTTTGGCCTGCACACAAACTCTTCTGACTGCTTGACCCATTACCCAGGAATTGCGGGGTATAGCTTTATATACAATTAAAACAACAAATACCAATGGCAATTATGACTTTAAAATGCACCCCCTGTGACTGTTCTTTTAATCTTTACCTAAGTTACAAGTTTTGCCTTGTTTTTAGAAATTCTGGCATGTATTTCAGGTTGTCATGGTTGTCATAACATTTCCTATCTATCTATCTATCTATCTATCTATCTATCTATCTATCTATCTATCTATCTATCTATCTATCTATCTATCTATCTATCTATCTGTCTGTCTGTCTGTCTGTCTGTCTGTCTGTCTGTCTGTCTGTCTGTCTGTCTGTCTGTCTGTCTGTCTGTCTGTCTGTCTGTCTGTCTGTCCCTTTCAGATCTATTTATTGTTACGTGACTTAATACAAGAAATGAAAGCAAACATTGGGCATAATGATGACTTCATATTAGGCAGGAAAAATGGAAAGCTTGATTAGAAAACCTTGTCATTTACAGATATTTGTCTTCTACGCAGTCTTATTATGAGGTCTTACTAATGTTTCCTTTTCTAGCTCCCCTTAAGATATTTCTGAAGCCCAGTAGGATTATAGCGGATCAACTAAACACTGTGGAGTGTCATGTTCAAGACTTCTACCCTGACGACCCTACCATCGAGTGGGTGATAGACTCTGAGACACTTTCTCAACACGGACCTGTAAAGCTGAAAACAAATGAAGACAATACTTCTAGTGCAATAAGCCAGTACCATTACTCCCCTTCCACCAAAGATGTGGTACCCAACATATCCTGCCGAGTGAAACATGAGTCTTTGAAGGGGGCATCGATGGAGATCCAACTCCCAATATGCAGTAAGTTTCAAATGAACATTCAATTCAGAAGCTGCCATATTGAATTCCATTACTTAAGTCAAAGTTTATTGTACTTAATATGTGTATATAAAAAGAACAAACCGCACACAAACCACAGGGTAGGTGCCCCCTGCTGGCCTCACCAGCACCTCTTCCACCAGTAACCCAATATTTTCCTGGTTGGTATAACTTGAAATTTATAATTGAAACATTGCTTGAGCCCAAATTATTCAAGATAGTGTCAGTCTTTACAGGTTGTAACCCCTTGGCTTACTCTTATATCCTGGAGAAAGATGTTTATTTACCTTAGAGCTGATATGTTATACATTAATAAAATGTTTGTACCAAGACAAATATTAAGCCCTGAATTCATTTACACCCTAATAGATAGATAATAGAATCACCACAATAATCTTACAAGAACAGAAATATATTAAAAGATGAATTTCAGTATTCTTCCTGTATGACATGATGCTTATTCTCTGTATTCAATATACATATAAACAAATGTAAAAAAAAAAGAAAAGAAACAGAAATGACAAAATAAAACAAAAACAATTACATAAAATTAATGTATTGGAACTGAATCTCATTGAGACATGACCCCAAGAAAAGAGTAAAGTCTAATGGAGGACCAGGCCCCTCCTGGACCCCGTGATCATCAGAGGTGACTGTGTGCAGAGGGTGCAGACCTATAAATACCTGTGAATGCAGCTGAATGATAAATTGGACTGGACTACCAATACTGATGCTCTGTGCAAGAGAGGACAGAGCCGACTATACTTCCTTAGAAGGCTGGCGTCCTTCAACATCTGCAATAAGATGCTGCAGACGGTTGTGGCGAGCACCGTCTTCTACACGGTGGTGTGCTGGGGAGGCAGCATAAAGAAGAGGGACGCCTCACGCCTGGACAAACTGGTGTGGAAGGCAGGCTCTATTGTAGGCACGAAGATGGACAGTTTGACATCAGTGGCAGAGCGACGGGCGCTGAGCAGACTCCTGTCAATCATGGAGAATCCACTGCATCCACTGAACAGGATCATCTCCAGACAGAGGAGCAGCTTCAGCGACAGACTGCTGTCACCGTCCTGCTCCACTGACAGACTGAGGAGATCGTTTCTCCGCCACACTATGTGACTCTTCAGTTCTACCCGGGGGGGGGTTGGGCAAACGTTAACATTATACAAAGTTACTGTTTGTTATACCTGCATTTTTATCACTCTAATTTAATATAGTTTTTTATCAGTATGCTGCTGGTGGAGTATGTGAATTTCCCTTTGGATTAATAAAGTATCTATCTATCTATCTATCTATCTATCTATCTATCTATCTATCTATCTATCTATCTATCTATCTATCTATCTATCTATCTATCTATCTATCTATCTATCTATCTATCTATCTATCTATCTATCTATCTATCTATCTATCTATCTATCTATCTATCTATCTATCTCAGGCTTTATTATACGTGTCTAAGGAGGTACCACTCAGAAGAAAAAAAAGGAAAAGTCCTCTTTGTTAACCTTCTTTGCCTTTGAACTGTTTTAAATATCCAACTTTTACTAATTTGGATGGTTGTCATTCTACTTAGTTTTTCCCACTAGTCAGTTTGCATAGGATGTTTCCAAATCATGCTGAGAAATTGCCTTCATTACCAAACCAAATATAGGTATAAGGTAAACATACATATACAAATATAAAAATATTTGAAAGGATTTGTATAACAAAGGAAGGATTTGCAAAACAAAACTTGTATTAATAAGACTGCTACAAGGTACATATGGTGGGTGTGGCGAAAGTGCTGCAGTCCAAGGCTCTATAATCATCTGGCCGCCCCCTGGTGGTGGCCACACGCCCTAACAGGGTTGAGCTTCTAAGCTCTGATCCTGTGGCCCCCATGTGTACCAGGGTGGCTGCCACTTTCATGGCCCGGGGGGGTATTGTCTTTCTCCCGGTCTTTCCAGGCAATCCACAGCCATCCACCACAGCAACTAAAAAGGTTGAGAGAAGTCCAGCTTCTTATGTGTGGGTGCACAATGTTGCTTTGTGTTCTTCCCTCTTCTTACTTTTTTTTTTTGTTTGTTTTTTTAATAGAGCTAAATTTGACCTCCAAAAGTGTGATGAAGGGAGAAAAATGGCAGGTGATCTGTGAGATTGACGGCTGCCCCTTCAATAACGATACTCTCCGAGTGAAGAGCAGAAATTCAATCCTAAACGAATCAAAGTGCAGTGAAGAAACAGTATGTGCAACTGAAGCAACCTTCAGGAAGAACAACAAAGATGAGGAAGACAAAGAGGAGCTTGTTTGTGAAATGGAGTTTGAAGGGATTAATAAGACGATCACTAAACCCATTCTATTTACAGATCAAGGTAAAATGTTACTGTGTATATGGAGGAGGGGAATGGGGGTGTAGTGGTTAGTGTGGCTGCCGCACAGCTCCAGGAGGACTGAGTTCAGATCCAAGTACCATCACTGCTTATGTGAAGTTTGTGTTGTCTGCTTGAACAGATAAGACGTTGTCCAGTGACACCAGTTTCCTCCCTAATCCCCAACAAGTTCATTTATATTGGTGACAGTGAGTTGCTTCCTGCCTTGCTTTCAGTGTTACTGGGTTAGGTTTCGTCCGGTGCTAATTCTTAAAACTGTTTTTTTAAATTGATGGGTGACTATGCTTAGAAGAAGAAGAGAAGGATTTTACATATTTTGCATTTGACTTCAACCAAAAGAGATTTCTTTGCAGTTCCTAATTTTAATAATACTTTTCAGCAATTCCATTAATTCCCTGTTAAAGCAACAAATACAGTAACAGTCTTTGTTTAAACAAAAGCTAAACGTGATACATGCTGTTTCATGGAGCAGCCTTTGTTTGCTTAGTATACTGTATTTGTAGATGTGTCAATACAAGAAGTGCTTTACAATGGTTTACTTTGCAAGTCATTGTATTTTTTTTTTCTTTTGTGTTCCTGCACTTAAATAAAGGTTCCTGGAGGGGCAGAAAAATTCACTTGCATCTCATAGTTTGTAGAAACTACTGTAGAATTAGTATTAACAATTCTGGCTATGTTAGAAGGCAGGGTTGAACAGAGTGGTGTTTCCTTAGATGGCCATGAGACCATCATAATTGATTGACATTGAGAGGCTGTCTCCAAGTATGTCAGATAACAGCATCCTTCTAGCATACTGTAGCTTCCATTTGGCTTCAGGGGAGTTGCAGTTTCCAATAGGTAATCCTGTTGGGGTTCTTGGGTGCAACTGGAGGGAACTATTGATAGGGGCTCCTATCACCTGAATGTTTCACCTGCCCCAGGAGTGCTTCCTGGCTACAGCACTAATGTACCAGGTCCAGCTTGAAAAAGATCCCCACTACCTCAGCCAGGTTAGTTGGAGTTGGGACTGAAGGTGGACAGCACTCATTTGAAGAGTAGGACAAGGAATATGGAAAGAGTTATTATTGGTGGGTTGGTTAGAGTACTTTTTGATTTGTAAGAAAGGTTACTGTTGTCACGTCATTTTGTCTGAAGTTTGGGGTGTGAGACACTCTGTGCCAATCACAAAGGATATTCTCATAGTAAAATGTTTATTTCACAGGGCCCTTTATGCACATGCCAACTTGGCTGCTTTAGAATCACCTATTAATCTAACATACAAATATTTCGGATAATCTGAGGAAAAACAGAATACTTGGAGGAAAAACTACAGCTGTGGCCAAACGTTTTGAGAATGACACAAATATTAATTTTCACAAAGTCAGCTGCTTCAGTGTTTTTTTAGATTTTTTTTTTTTTGTCAGATGTTTCTATGGTATACTGAAATAGAATTACAAGCATTTCATAAGTTTTAAAGACTTCTATTGAAAAGCCCATTAAGTTTATGTGCAGAGTCCACATTTGCAGTGTTGGCCCTTCTTTCTTTTTCAAGATCTCTGCAATTCGCCCCGGCAGGCTGTCAATGAACGTCTGGCATTTAAATGGAGATCATTTGGCAGTAAGAGGTCAAATGTGTGCCAAGAAATCTATCTCCACACTTTAGGACTGCTCACAACAGCTTGTCACATTGACCTTAGGCAGGAAGAATCTATGGATTAATGTTGTTTATGCTAAATTCTAACCCTACCATCTGCACTTTACATGTGAAATTGATAATTGTCAAATCAAGTGGCCTCAGTTGTGCAGATGTGGTAATCACTTGTCCACTAAAACCTTGTGAACATGGTCTTTTGCTGCTGTAGAACATCCATCTCAACACCATTCTTTATAAGCTTTGTATGCTGATGCACATGAAAATCTCAGGAATGAAGGAAAAGAAGCACGTTTGGCATGAACAATCACACCAAAGTCAATGTTGCTTAGGTCACTCATCATACAAATTGTAAAGTTTGTTTGGTCAACAAATAAATGTCTTGACCATGTCTGCATGCTTTATACATTGAGATTCAGACATATGATTATTAGCTCTCTAAAGGAGCAGACTATAATATTTATGATATGCTGCTTACTTGACACATTCATTGCTAAATCTTTATTCCACTTGAGCTTGACTGAAATCCATGATTTGTTTTTGCAGATGCCACCTCGTCTATTGGGACAATTATTGGATTAGTGTTTGCCTCTGTGGCAGTCATTGTCATTGTCTTGGTCCTGGTTTTCTACAAAAAAAGTAAGCACTATTCTATGTACTTATTTTTGTTTTTAACATTTCTTACTGTTCTGTTTTGAGACTTCTGAATAGCTTTTCCTGTACATGTTGTGGCCCACCAGGGGCATACCACCCACCCTACCGGACACAGACAGGCATGAACATGAGTGCAGGTGCAACCCACCTTTATTTTTTGTGTGGGTACAGCTTCCCCCTGCTTCCCACCCTTACAGCACAGCTCTTCAGTAAACGACCCCATGTTCTCTTCTTCCTTTTACCTTTGCACGCCTCCACTCCTCCTCCCGTTAGCTTCATCCTTTTCCACATGACTCTGGCCTCTGGAGTAGTGGCTGCTGGCCCCTTTTGTAAGGCACCCGGAAATGCTCCAAGTGCTCGTTGACCAGCTTCCGGTGTGGCAGAAGTGCTGCAACACAGGGCTACAACCAAGCCACGAGCCCCAGCAAGGTAGAGCTTCCAAGCTCCAAACCCGTTGTCGTAACTGCAAGCCAGTACGGTTGCCCTCTGGTGTCCCGGGGAACACAGTCTTTTCTCCAGTCCTTCTGACACAGGGGCATCCTGGCTGGGCAAGGATTCCGGATGACCGTCACAATGTACAGTACAGTAAGTCTGAGATCTTCACTAACAACATCACTTAGATGAACAGCAGAAATTGTTTAAGTCTGAATACAAATAAAGCAAGTTTACCGAGTCTTGTATTTATTGTGAAGAGTAGCCCTTCCACACATATACATGTTGTGGTGGGCGACCGGGTCCCATGCCCAGCCGGACCCCCTTCTAGCTATGCTCCGGGGGAGCAGCCATGGGCTACCTCAGTACCTCCCCTGGGACGCTTGGTGGCAGCCTCCCTGGCTGATGATGGTGCCTTAGATTCCCAAAGGGTTCCATGGGAGATGGAGTTCTCCACAACCCTGTGGGGATCTGAACCAGCTTGGACAACTGTACAGCCCCGCCCAGAAGTGCAATCAGGAACAGGTGATCAAGCACCTGGAGCACTTCCGGGTGGGCTATAAAAAGGACCGGCAACCACCACTCAGGACCAGAATCGGGAGGAAGAGGACGAGGTTGCCTGGGAGGAGTGGTGGTAGCAGAAGAAGGGTTGTATGTTGTGGTTTAAGTGCTTTTGGGACTGTGTGTTGCCTGTGGGGTTCACGGGGAAGAAAATAAAAGTCTTGTTGTGTTTTTACACTTGCTTCTGTGTAAGTCTGTGCCGGGTCGGGTGCTATGCAGTGTCCAATTCACACTGTAAAGATGTTCTAGTATTTGCCATCCAAGGAAGTTTTTGCCACCGCAAAATCCATCACTTGAACATCTACAAAATGAATGTAGTCCCATTCTTAAGAACGTTAACTAATAATGTTTTCATAACTATAAAGAAGGTGACCTTCCACAGTCGCTCCTTCATCTGTGGCCCCGCTCGATTTGCACCACGTATCTGCAGTTATTTTCATACCTACTGTGCATTACTTTTAATGATGCTTTTCTTGTCTGTACTGCTGATGTGTAATATTTTACAACTTCATGATATATTTCATCATTCTTATAGATCATGTTGAGGTGGAGTTTGTCTTTTTCAACAAATTGTTTGAGGTTTACTTCGAAACATGCAAGTATATATCAGGTATTGCTGTAAATGTGGCATAATGTTCAGCTGCTTAAACATGGTGGATATTTGAGATACAATTTGGGCAGGGGAGACCTATTGTATGGGCACAGGCAGCTCTGTGCTCCATGTATAAAGGCACCATCTTCCTGAAGGCTGCTTCCCTTGGAAAGAAATATTGAGTTATAAAGACAGTATTCATAATAACCTTATCTTTCAGTTTGATTACTGCATCCAGGCCATGTTAGGGAAAAAAGAATGCCACAACCCTTATAGAATCTTCAGCAGACTCTGTTTTTGAAAGCTTCTTTTGGTGTTGTGAGGTGATACACACAGTCAATGGTTTATGAAGAGCAAGGTGAAGAGCACCATGTCATGTGTCACCTGCCTGTTGGTGCTCTCCTTGTCCTTTTGTACCCCCATTCTTTTTAAGGTATAACTTATCTGCTATCATGTATAATTTGCAGTGTATCCACTTTAGCTCTTCTGTGATATCCTGCTGTGTGCACTAAACTGGATGTACTTCATTGATTTGTCTGTCCATTTATCCTTGCATGTTAAACTAACAGCAGCAAAACTATCATCATATTTGAAATGGATTAGAAAAAACATGTCAGATTTACAGTGCCTTCCTTTTTAGGGATAAACAAAAAGACATTGTTAAACAAAATTACTGAACAAAAAGAAGGACATAGGTGAAAACAAAACTAAAGTTAACGTCAAAGTTATGCCAGTGTTTGGTGCCAGAAGCCATCTTATATCACAGCCGGGTCAAATAGCACAAGTATGATACTCGTAGGAAACCTGCAACACAATAGTGAAACAGAAAAAACATGCTGCTCCTATGAAATCTATAAACACGCCATCTCACTGCCTCTGAAAATGAAAAAGACAAAATTTTCAGCAGCATGGGCAAGTGTGGCTGGGGAAAAGGATGTTTGGGCCTCATGACTAAGACTGACCCAGCTTCAAATAAACAGTGGAAAATGGATGGATGGATGGATTAAAAACAAATACACAACATAGCAATGATGTTGTCCCTAAAATAACAACAAAAAAATATTCATGAAGAAAAGTTACAACTCATGAAGCAGAAAAACAAATAAATGGTATAAATAAATAAATAAATAAATAAATAAAGCATATTTCCTACCCGGGGCGGCACAGTGGCACAGTGGGTAGCGCTGCTGCCTCGCAGTTGGGAGATCTGGGGACCTGGGTTCGATTCCCGGGTCCTCCCTGCGTGGAGTTTGCATGTTCTCCCCGTGTCTGCGTGGGTTTCCTCCCACAGTCCAAAGACATGCTGGTTAGGTGGATTGGCAATTCTAAATTGGCCCTAGTGTGTGCTTGGTGTGTGGGTGTGTTTGTGTGTGTCCTGCAGTGGGTTGGCACCCTGCCCAGGATTGGTTCCTGCCTTGTGCCCTGTGTTGGCTGGAATTGGCTCCAGCAGCCCCCGTGACCCTGTGTTCGGATTCAGCGGGTTGGAAACTGGATGGATGGATATTTCCTACCCTGGTTACAAAGTGCTCTGATCAAGCTGCTCCTTGCATTTCCTTTTCTGCAGTGAGTCACTAGCAATAACCACAGACAACAAGCCCTGGGGAGTTTTTTGTACATAACCCTTGGCATGCTGGCCTTTGCATTTCTTCATTTGTGTTAGAATCACAACTGGATTACTGGTGTAATTTGACTGCATTTTTCTCACTATTTGTATGTGAATATACATGACAAATATCATTTCTGGACAAATTTGTGTATTTTTGTTGCAGGTGGTGTTGTTGGTTTCCTCTACCCTCCTCCACGATACTTGAAATAACTACTAACACTTGTGCGTCTTTTCCCTTTACCCTCACAGATCTTTTGTGCTTCTTCAGGGTGCCTAACCATTCAAACAGTTTACAGCTTCAGGAGGTAGTGCCAATAGGAAATGGCTGCAACATCCAGAGTAACGTGCAAAGAAACCAGATGAGCGAACCATCAAGTCAAATGAATGGCAACGTTGGAGAGGAACATGCAAATTTACTCAATGGAAACCAGACAGCATCCATCCAAAATATAGAAAATGGGGAATTAGGAATCAAACATCAAGGATAGATTCCAAGGATAGGTTCTTTTAACAACCTCAAAAAGTTGGGTGAGTTGTACCGATAAATTACATTTACTTTCATTACTGTAATTTTTAGAACATTAGAATAATCTGGACCGAGAACAGGACATTCAGCCAAACAAAACTCACCAGTCCTATCCACTTAATTCTTCTAAAAAACATCAAGTCAAATTTTGAAAGTCCCTAAAGTCCTACTGTCTGCCGCAGTACTTGGTAGCTTGTTCCTTGTGTTTGTGGTTCTGTGCGAAATTTACTCTTAACAAGTATCCAAATGTAATCCTGTGTCCTTGACAAACTCATTTTAAAGTAACAGTCTCGATCCACTGGACTAATTCCCTTCATAATTTTAAACACTTCAATCAAGTCACCTCTTAATATTATTTTGCTTAAACTGGAAAGGCTCAGTTCTTTTAATCTTTCTTCATAATTCATCCCTGTAGCCCTGGAATCCACCTAGTCGTTCTTCTCTGGACCTTTTCCAGCACTGCTATGTCCTTTTTGTAGCCTGGAGGCCAAAACTGCACCCAGGACTCCAGATGAGGCCTCACCAGTGTGGTATAAAGCTTGAGCAGAACCTCTTTGCACTTGTACTCCACACACCAAGGCGCTATATAACCCTAACATTCTATTTGCCTTCTTAATGGCTTCTGAACTCTGCCTGTCAGTTGATAGTGATCAGTCCACTACAACTCCTAAATCCTTCTCATAAGGTGTACTTTTGATTTTCAGACCTCCATTTTGTATTCACACCTAACATTTTTACTTCCTACATGTAATATTTTACATTTACTGACATAAAATTTCATCTGCTACAAATCTGTTCAAGTCCCTCTGTGATGATTTAATGCATTCTCGATTATTTACCAATCCACTGATCTTGGTATCATCTGCAAACTTAAACAGCTTGTTTCTTTTATTTCTATCCAAGTTATTTATATATTTTAAAAATTGCAGCAGCCCCAGCACAGACCTCTGTGGGACACCACTCTTGACATCAGCCGATTCTGATTGGCTTCCTTTCACCAAAACCTGTAAAAGTGTGGTTTGTAGAACCACCGGTCTTGAAGAGGTCTTCCTGTATTAAACCTGCAAGTCTTATGTAGTAATGAGTCACCTGTCATCCAACCACCACAGTCCCCCCCGGAAGGACTATGACTCATTTAATCAGCGACGCAAAACTCAGGTGGTTGTTTCATTAAACATGACAAATGTTGGAAAAAAGTCCATTTGCCAAAAAAGGTTGAAAATGACTGCTCAAAAGTGTTTCATGATAGTAGCATAAACTTATTTCAACACTATCACTTACTTTGAATATTATTATCATCATCTTTGTGGTGAAGCCTTACCATTAATTTCAGAAAACTGCGAAGTGTCACCGTGATTTCCAAGGAAACAGTAAGACAGCATCATGAGTTCCACTTTGCATCTTGGGGTGCCATACAATCATGACATCATCCATCCTCAGATGTGATGTCCTACTCCTCGCTGGGAGTAGGTGCAGGATCCTTCATAACTACATCTCATGTCTGGGGTATGACAAATTCTTATCCTAGTTAGACATTTATTGCAGTTCCTGTGATAAACATGGGCACAGGTGTCCCCCTTACGGATAAATTCTCACTTATACTAGGGGGCTCCGCCCCCTGCTCGCTTCGCTCGCCAAAACCCTGGTGTTGGGAATGACAAAGAGCGTGATGTATGAATGAGATATAGAATAGTGTGACGGTGTAGATCAAGGGTTCCCAAAGTGGTCGATATTGACCCCCTGGGGTCGATTTGAACTTTCTAGGGGTCGATAGTTTCAATGAAAAAATTTGGGGGTCAACGACAGCAAAAATAGACCCCCTTACTACTGCTATTTGTTTGTTACTTCAAAATATCTATGATTCCAATAGGTACCTAATTAAGAAATAAAATCATTTAAAAAAAACACATTACATACCAAATTTGCGAACGAAAAGGTAAAATGTGTCATTAAAAGAGTCACACGTAAGAATGCATGAAAATACATGTAGCACAAACATGTCTGTTCATTGTCTTATCGAACATATCAAAGCAAGTGCGGATATGAAAAACCATTGCATGTAATTAGGGGGTCGACGGTTTTAAAAGTTTTTGGTAAAGGGGTCTGCGGCTGAAAAAAGTTTGGGAACCCTTGGTGTAGATGATGCAAAAAGAAAGCAAACAATAAAGTGTGTGGCACAGTGTAAAGGTTTATTTGAAAATTTCTTTGTACACGCCGTTTAAGTGTAAAAGGTAATTCCAGCTCAGAACTTGTAAGGTCATTTAAGATGGTTATTGTTGTGATCAGAGTCAAGTCTGTCAGAGCTTAGAAAGAGTTGTGTCTCTCCAGGAAGTAATGGAATGACTTGGGTATTTATGTTTTCCACATTAATATTTTTTGGACATAATATAGTGTGTTGTGTTAAAAGGGGCATTTGGTCTAATGAGATTGCTGTTTCAAATCTCTCTGTAACTAAGTCGTCGCAGATAAAGGCTTGAGGAATTGTAATAATATGTGGCTGAAGTCCATCTGTATTGGTGAGTGTACCATCTCTCACTTGTAATAAGCAATTGTTATGATCTGGTTCTGGACATCGTATCTTTTTTACTAACTGTATCTTTTGAAAGCAATGGCAATTGTCTGCGTATTTTAAGGTGCACTGAACAATAGCTGAGTGCATGGCATCTGGAAGAATAGCTAATCACTGTTTAAAATCTCCTCCTCATAAAAGTACCTTTCCTCCAAATCGAATATTATTATTCATAAACGTTTGTTCATGCCATTGAACATTCATCAATAAACAACATTTTTTCAAGACGGATGTCACGTGCAGTGCCACCGTTAATGTTCATAGTGGATACCGATTTGTAGGATCTAATGAAGTTGATAAAGATTTCACTTTCAGGTACATCGTCAGTTATAAGCTTCTGTAGATATTCAGTATATGAATGTAAAGAAGGCAGTCTAATTTGACCCTTTTGACAACAACGTGTAAATGTATAACTTGTATTGCCAGTTGTTTCTTCAGGGAAGTGAACTAAATGACAATGATTGCAAATGACATTCATTAATCTGAATGAATTTTCCTGGTGTATGTTTTGCTTGTGCCGTTTGAGAGGCGCGTTGTTGCATGTGTAGTATTTGGGACGTGTTGTTTTGGAGCTGTAATCGATTTGCCTGTGCTGTGTGAGACGCCCGTTGTAGCCTTCGCTGCCGTTAACGTATGTCTGAGATGGGAGGTGTTTCGTTTTGAATCCGTGCCTGTTGCGATGCAGCACTTTGATTGATAGTTTGCGTCATGTGGATCTAGGATGTAGATTTGTGCATATTAAATGAAGTATTGTAGGATCTAATGCAGTTCATAAAGTTTTTACTTTTAGGTACATCGTTAGTTAGAAGCTTTAGTTGAGCTTTGCGTTTTTGGAGTCGAGTCATTTTTTCTTTTAGAAATATGGATAAGTAATAAGGAGTATTGCACTCACTGTTAATATGGAGCCTTTTTTTGCGGTTGAACGGTTAATAGTGCCTTATTGTAAGGAGATCCACCCATGCTGCATAGCCGTCTATTTTGTTTGCGCCTGCGCAGTACGTCTTTTTGCAGCTACGGCCCATTGCCGGATGTGCCTGCGTCCATCATCCGGTTTAGCATTCTCGGTTAGTAATATGGATAATAATACATCAGTTAGGAAAGTGGATGCATTCCAGGGTTTTAATTCCAGGTTGTGATACATAAAAAATTGATTATTGAAGGTAGATTTAACATATAAGGAATATGGATACATATTGTAGCAACCTTGGTGGTTCGGGTGGGTGTTTTTAGAGTTTATGCTATCTGCCATCTCCTTACAGGACACCCTACAGTGCAGCTGCCAAACATGGCCACCAGAGTCTCCTGTGTGGCTCCATCTGTCTCTTTCATTCCCTAGATATTTCACGTCACTGGCTAAACCTCACACTTTGCCTGGGCTCAGAGTTAACATCATCTGACTCACTTTCCCCATTTCTGTGAAACATTCCAAGCCAGTATCCTTAAGGATATTTGCTGGTGGCCAAGGATCCAGATTGTTGCATTTTAGTAGAAGAGGAGCATCTCCAAAATGCTTGCAAATATGTGTTCTCTGTTCATGTCTCCCCTTCCTTTCATGACCAGCTGCTAAGCTCAAAGATCCACAATTCATGCGTCACTTTTAGATGTTATACTTTGCAAAAATTTGACTTCTTTAGGTATCATTATATGATATACTGAAATGCACTCTTCTGAGTAAAACTAAGCCTTTAGTGTAGCTGCCGAAGTATAAGACGAGATCAAGCACGGGTAAAACGCGTGCCGAAAGAAATCTCTCAGTCCAAAAGTTTGTTTTAAAAACATTTAGTGAAAGTTAAAAGCAAATAATCCACACAAGAATAAAGAAAAAAGCAGTTACACACATAGAATAAAAGGGAAAAAAGGGAAAAATGTATCTTCTCTAAACTTAGCTTTTCTTGAGAAACTTTAGTTATTTCTGTTCTTAAAGGTCCTTTAGTTCTTCTTTCTATACTTAAAGATTCTTAGCTTCTTCTTCTGTACGTTTAAACATATTGCTCTGCACTTAGATAAGTGCTGTTTTATGAGTCACTTCACACACTCAAAAGGCCCGTAGGCACGGTTTAAAACCATATGCCCTCTATGCCTTACACATGGCAAGGCTGCTCACTAACTAAAGAATAATGTTTAGTCAAAACAGATAAAAATAGCTAGAATATACCAATTTTACTCAACTTATGGGGGTTATAGATTATGCTTTGTCATCTAGTAAAATATTTATGAATCTTATATAACTAGGAAAAATTCTCTTACAAATGCAATTGTTTCAATCCACTTAATTGAATTCAGGGTTATCCTACTGAGCAGTTTTTCAAACTGTTTAGCTGCTAAAAGACAGTCCTTCACAGGAATTAGCAGGTTTTGACTGTAGGGGGAAGGATGCAGAGACTTTCAGATAGTGACAAGAATGTCAGCCAAGTTCAATTGCTGAGTCTCTCTCAGCTGGAGGACTGGGTACTTGTAATGCTTTTTAAAACTTCTTGTGTTCTTGCAAAACACATTAAAGACAATAAGAGCGAGAAAGCTGCCAGGAAATCAATTCTATTTAGTACTGCAAAAAGTCAAGGCTGTAGTCAGAAGAGGTGATTTAATTAGAGTAAATAATTATCTGTCTATCTCCTTTAAGATCTAATCAACCCAAAGTGTCTGTTACATTGACAAATTGTCCCCCTATTGGCACTAATGGCTTTCTATCTTTTGTTCTTCTGCAGGGGAGTATGTGTGACCAAATGTGTGCATGAAGATGAAATTTCACAGATCTCCAGCTGACTTCTGGAAATTCAGTGCCTTCATATGGGGGACATTGTGCCTGGCCTGCTAAACAGTCGGTCATAAAAATTACACACGTCTTGTGAAGTGTTTGTTTTAAGGGTGTTAATTAGGTTTGCTGCTACTTTTTAGAATTTGAAATTAAAGCAATACTTGACACTTATCAATGAGAAGTCGTGCCATGATAATATTTTGTTACACACAAAATGTTCATACAGTATGTATATATATATATATATATATATACAGGTGCTGGTCATAAAATTAGAATATCATGACAAAGTTGATTTATTTCAGTAATTCCATTCAAAAAGTGAAACTTTTATATTAGATTAATTCATTACACACATATTGATGTATTTCAAATGTTTATTTCTTTTAATGTTGATGATTATAACTGACAACTAATGAAAGTCCCAAATTCAGTATCTCAGAAAATTAGAATATTAATTAAGACCAATGCAAAAAAAGGATTTTTAGAAATGTTGGCCAACTGAAAGGTATGAACATGAAAAGTATGAGCATGTACAGCACTCAATATTTAGTTGGGGCTTCTTTGGCCTGAATTACTGCAGCAATGTGGCGTGGCATGGAGTCGATCAGTCTGTGGCACTGCTCAGGTGTTATGAGAGCCCACGTTGCTCTGATAGTGGCCTTCAGCTCTTCTGAATTGTTGGGTCTGGCGTATTGCATCTTCCTCTTCACAATACCCCATAGATTTTCTATGGGGTTAAGGTCAGGCGAGTTTGCTGGCCAATCAAGAACAGGGATACCATGGTCCTTAAACCAGGTACTGGTAGCTTTGGCACTGTGTGCAGGTGCCAGGTCCTGTTGGAAAATGAAATCTGCATCTCCATAAAGTTCGTCAGCAGCAGGAAGCATGAAGTGCTCTAAAACTTCCTGGTAGACGGCTGCATTGACCTTTGACCTCAGAAAACACAATGAACCAACACCAGCAGATGACATGGCACCCCAAACCATCACTGACTGTGGAAACTTTACACTGGACCTCACGCAACGTGGATTCTGTGCCTCTCCTCTCTTCCTCCAGACTCTGGGACCTTGATTTCCAAAGGAAATGCAAAATTTACTTTCATCAGAAAGCAGCAGTCCAGTCCTTTTTGTCTTTAGCCCAGGCGAGACGCTTCTGACGCTGTCTCTTGTTCAAGAGTGGCTTGACACAAGGAATGTGACAGCTGAAACCCATGTCTAGCATACGTCTGTGCGTGGTGGTTCTTGAAGCACTGACTCCAGCTGCAGTCCACTCTTTGTGAATCTCCCCCACATTTTTGAATGGGTTTTGTTTCACAATCCTCTCCAGGGTGCGGTTATCCCTATTGCTTGTACACTTTTTTCTACCACATCTTATCCTTCCCTTCGCCTCTCTAATAATGTGCTTGGACACAGAGCTCTGTGAACAGCCAGCCTCTTTAGCAATGACCTTTTGTGTGTTGCCCTCCTTGTGCAAGGTGTCAATGGTCGTCTTTTGGACAACTGTCAAGTCAGCAGTCTTCCCCATGATTGTGTGGCCTACAGAACTAGACTGAGAGACCATTTAAAGGCTTTTGCAGGTGTTTTGAGTTAATTAGCTAATTAGAGTGTGGCACCAGGTGTCTTTAGTATTGAACCTTTTCACAATATTCTAATTTTCAGAGATACTGAATTTGAGACTTTCATTTGTTGTCAGTTATAATCATCAACATTAAAAGAAATAAACATTTGAAATACATCAGTCTGTGTGTAATGAATGAATCTAATATATAAGTTTCACTTTTTGAATGGAATTACTGAAATAAATCAACTTTGTCATGATATTCTAATTTTATGACCAGCACCTGTATTAGATATATATAGATAGATATAGATATATATAGATATATTACTTTATACACTATATATATATATATATATATATATATATATATATATATATATATATACACTATATATAATTTATAGTATATGTTATACAGTGAAAGATGATTTTAACAATTTTAATTGGTATTACCAAAATAGAATGTATGGCCAATAGATGCATCAATTTTAAATGTCACCACTGCCAGCGTATGTGACATAGGGCATCAACAGCTGTTAAACTCAATTAGGACTTAAACACATGGCATGGCTGTGGACTCAGTTCAAGTGTAATCTCCACTCACTCCACTGTATTATGAACTTTTGTAAGGAGAAGTGGGGCATGAACTTTTGTTATTATGTAACTCTGGTTAAGAAAGTTGCTAGAACAACTATTTTAACCAGTGTGTGGTGTTATTTTATTATTTCTCTTTATGGTATACAAAATAGTCTTAGGTGATGTTTACCAGGAAAGAGGATGCATAAATTAAAGACTGACCTGATTATCTTGAACATTTTGAAAAAACTGACAAAATAGAGGAAGCATGTTGGTAAATTCTCTGAACAGGACATTGGATCACGATAAACTGAACTGACAGAAAAGCCTTAATATGCCTTAGCATTGATTCCCTTAGCTGTATGGAAATGTACTGGAGGAATCTGACACCACTCTTCCATGAAAATCTCCATTGTTTCATGTCCTCTGAACTATCACTTTTTGCAGTACTGTAGCCGTGGCTCCTTAGTTTTCAAAGATTTCTGTCTCTCTCTCTATATGTACAGTGTATGATTTTTTTTTTTGATATACTTTATTAATCCCCAAGGGGAAATTGTCATTTCAAATGACCTTAGGAAGCCAAAGTGCAGTGTCAGCCATTTTACAGCACCCTGGAGCAATGTTCAGGTCTAGGGTGCTGCTCAAGAGCCCATTGGGGTTGGATTCCTTCTGTCAGCAACAGGGCAGATTCTTATACACTCCACATTTAAGCTGATTATCACATTTAACTTAGTTAAACTTGAAATAATGAGACAGAAACAGTTGCTGATTCATTGTAGTCAACAGCAAAATCACATTAATACATTTTTATGTTCTTAATTAAATGGAATGAAACTGAACAATTTTGCATTTCCCTGTTGATAGCCAATGCCATTACTGTATATCAATGTCATTCTCAGTTCAGTTGCCATTTATTTGTCCATTTTTTTTTTTATTTTTTTTTTTTGTAGTTTTTTAAAGGCTTTCACAACAGATGGCTACCCCTAACCTAATGAATATTTTTATTTATTGTCTTTTTTGTAAATCTCAAATCATGATAAGTAAGCCGGGGGATTGAACAAGCAGTAGTCAGTCTAGTGGTGTATGTGCTCAAAGAAACGTTTTCAGTTTGACCAGGTTTCTGAGCATTTTCATGCTAGTTTAGGAAATTAGAACAATTGTCACCAGAACAGGCCATTCAGTTCCACAACCTCATCCATCCTATTCACCGAGATTGTCCAAAATGAAATCAAGTCAATACTTAAGGTGCCCTAAAGTCTTACTCACCACCACACTACTTGGTAATTTATTCCATGGGTCTATGGTTTCAGATTTTATCATTCACTGCTTGTATGTTGATAGTCATGTAAGATCAAATTCATAGAATTTAAAATCAATATTTTTATGCAGTCATTTCATAAATAAAGTGGTCATTCTGAATTTCCTTTTTTTTATTTCCATTAAATGAGCAACCAGAAAACTGAAACCATTCAAGGAAAATACATTCCACACCATGACAGAAGCACTAGAAATCTTCACTGTGATGGAAACAAGCATTCAGGCATTTAAATAATCTCACCTATGTTTCTGTGAGGACATTGTGAAGGTGGCCCATCTTAAAAGATTTTGATTGTTAAACTGTTGACCGCTATTAACAGAATCCCAGGACCACATTATGGGCAGAGTGGTGGCTCTGACGCTAAGGATCTGTGCTGGTATCCAGAAGGTTGCCGGTTCAAATCCCCATCCCTGTCAAAAGAGATCCAACTCTGCTGGGCCCTTCAGCAAGACCCTTAACCTATAAGATCTCCAGGGGTGCTGTACAATGGCTGACCCTGCGCTCTGACCCCAAGGGGTATGCGAAAACTAACAAATTCCTAATACAAGAAATTGTATAAGGCGAAATAAAGAACGAAAAAAAATCTACCAAAGTGTATTTTTAGTTTTTATCAGGGATTTATACACTACAACTCCACCATAGTAGTTCATATATTGTTATTAAAAAAATGTATTTGTTTATCATTTATGTATGTATTTATTTATTTACTAGCTATCTCCCGCGGCTCCACCCACATAGTAGTGAAACTGGACAGTGAGGAGGGCCCCGCCCAGCTCTCTACTGCTGACGTCACTCTTCTCCCTCACCTCAACTCACAGCCTCTGTCTCGGATTAACGCCAATATATCACTTCTGCAAGCAAAATATGATAATTAGTGTAATGAGAGAAGTCACAAAATCAACCGGAATGTTCAAGCAAATTATAGAAAAAAAAGATCTAAATCCGTTAAGTAGTTCTCTCGTTTGATAACTAAGTGGAGTTAAGGTTACACCCTGAGGCAGACGCGTGAGTGAGGGGGCCCTGCCCCACTTCCCGCAGCCTGATGAATCTCTCTCGGATTCGCGCTAATAAATCGGTACTGCAAGTGAACTCTGATACTTAGCGCGATGAGAAAGTTGCAAAATCAATGGAATGTTCAAGCAAATTATAGAAAAAAACCCGATCTAAATCCGTTAAGTAGTTCTCTCGTGAAAAGCAGACAGACAGACAAACAGGTCTAAAAAACTATAAGAAATTTCACACTTGGACCACAAAATTTTTAAAACCATTTCTTAGCGAGCACCTATGGGCCAAGGGTAACCTACATTCCAAATTCCAAGTTCTCATGTTTCGGGAGATTTCATGATGAGTGAGTCAGTGGTATTTGGCTTTTACATATATAGATTTGGTATCCAGAGATCCTGGTCAGTTTTCCTTGCATCTCAAACCAAAACATAGATATCACTGCAGTTTTCAGTCACTGTTGTCCCTAGCTGGTGTCATTTTGTCCAGCATATAATATCACTGTAGCTCTTGAAACATTAAACTGAGTGGTCTTTGTCACTGACCCTCTAGCCAGACATTCTCAATTAAGCATTCCTTCCTTCTCTCCATGTTTGTAAATTATAATGAAAAACTGAGTCTTTAATCATAACAGGCTGATGATATGCTTAACCATCTCAATAACTACAGTAGATATGTGTTTTCAGTTGAATTTATATTCCATACAACCTGAAGTGTTTCATTTATTTTGTCAGTTACTTTTATATCATGTTAAGTATTAAATGTTAACACTTGAATATTTTATTTTTGTTAAACTCTAGGCAGCCAATCCTCTCTGTAATGAACAGAAGGTCCAATTCTGTCCCACCATAAATACCTGCTGTGAACAATTCTTGCAGTGTCTTATGGCTGGAGGGATACTGTAGCTGCTTGAATTCAGTTTACATTCATTACTCAGATGAGGATTTGTTTTCCTAGAGAGTAGTGTAGTTAAAAGAAACAAGCCATTACCTCTTTCTTATCATCTTCTAAAAAGTATGCATCCAATTGATTATCCTTTAAACGATGCTGTTCTTTGTTTTATTTTATTTTTTATTAAGAATGTCTTTTTTTAATGAACTTTCTGAATTTATTAACCAAACATGCACTATAGTTTTAAGGCTTTGACCAAATGAGCAGAGGTAAAAGCAAACAGATCTCTTTATCTGCACCATCAAAGTCCTGCACAGTGGTCCAGTAATTTCTGTAGGTCCCTATTATTATTTCTAAAGTGTTTATGAAACTATGAAGAGAGAAGCTACTCTCCTCAATGTGGTGCCAGATCTGTTTCTATGGTTTGCCCTGGGCTGGTGACCTCCCTCAACTCAGCCAACATTTTTAGTGTGAACCAACCGATTTATATTATGGCATGGGTTCTGCTCCCTATGTGAACTGCCATTTGTAATGATCAAGTTTCACCTTTTTAAAGGGTGCTAATGCTTTATGCCATAAAGCTGTTCCAGGTACAGTATGTCTAATGATCAATAATGACCTTTCCATCAAGGATGGCTTTGAGAATAATGATACCAGCAACTCTTGGATGTTTTATCATGCATTTTAATTTGCCTGCAGGTTGTGGATTTCTAGTGGCTTAGCTTTCAGCAGTTTTCACAAAATGATCTTTATCTTTTTGTACATGTGGTTCATTACATCTGGGTTGTAATGTTCTGCTTTTAAGTTTTAAGTTATCCTGTACGTTTGGGCTCTGATGTCATTTCTTAGGACTGTTTAAGAAATTCTGTTTTCCATGTTGTTGTTTCATTAATTTCTTTATCTTCATGAAAGGATTAAGAATTTGTCTGTTAATTAAGGTCTGTTTAGTTCATTATTTTTGTCTGTTTTCCCTTTTTATTAATCGAATGCTTTATTCTTGTTTATCTAATAACAATTTGTCAAATATTTCAGACTCACGTTATATTTTTAGGTGTTTCTGGGATCTCAGCCTATAACATCTTTTGCAAATGATTGCATTAGGTTTTATCGTGCATTAATTTGCTGCATTCATTTTTGCCCTCACAAGCTTTCCAGGAACTGCTGCTGAGAAGCATCCCCACAACCTGATGCTGCCACCCTCATGGTGAGGATGGTGTGTTTTTTGATGATGTGCAGCATTCAAAACATGGGACTTAGGTTAGCGGCGAAACATCTCAATGTTGGGTCTCATCAGACAATGGACACTCCTTCCATCTGACTTCCGAGACTCCCATGTATCTTTTGGCAAACTCTAACCAAGATATCCTGCATATTTTTGTTCTCTTTGTCTCTCCTATAAAGTTGTGACTGGTGATGCACCCAGGCACAATTGGTGTCTGCAGAGTCTCTCCAATCTAAGACACTGCAGCTTATGAATCAGAGGTCTCTTGGTGGTGTCTCACCCATTGGCTTTATTTTTTGTGAATGGCCTGCTCTGCTCAGATTTACAGCTCTGTCATATTCTTTCCATTTCTTCATGATTGATTGAAGTGGATATTCAGTAACTTGGAGATTTTGTTGTTTCCTTCCCCTGACTTGTGAAAACCTACTTTTTTGGTACTGTAAATACAGCAAAATGAGTTGGCAGATGCAAAGTAAGAAAAGGACTATCTTGACATAAAGATGAGATCACAAAGGACATCATCACAACAAGTCTAAAGTCCTTGCCTTATCAAACATGGCAATCATACGTTAGCTCCTTCAAAAACACACAATATGGCATTTTCACATTTTAAATGCTTTGGAGAGCATTTTTTAAAAATGTGCTTTTGGTAGTTGAAAACATCCTTTCAGCGTGGATAGAAGGCCAACATGAATGAAAAAGATATATTTTTTTAATTTATCCATGTTAATCCATCCATCCATCCATTTTCCAACCTGCAGAATCTGAACACAGGGTCACGGGGGTCTGCTGGAGCCAATCCCAACAAACACAGGGCACAAGGCAGGGACCAATCCCAGGCAGGGTGCCAACCCACCGCAGGACACACACACACACACCCACACACCATGCATACACTAGGGCCAATTTAGAATCACCAATCCACCTAACCAGCATGTCTTTGGACTGTGGGAGGAAACCGGAGCGCCCGGAGGAAACCCACGCAGACACGGGGAGAACATGCAAACTCCACGCAGGGAGGACCCGGGAAGCGAACCCAGGTCTCCAGGTCTCCCAACTACGAGGCAGCAGCGCTACCCACTGCGCCACCATCCATGTTAATATGTCTCATTAAATTGAATGATTTTTCTCTTAATCATACAAAGAGCTGTTGGTTTTCTTTTACTAATTTAGAATCTGTAAGTGGACTCATTTAAATCTAAATAAAATTAACTGAATAAATTAAAATTAGTTATATTTTTCATACTACCTGTTGTTGACCAAAATTGATGGTACACAATTTCATGAAAAAACGGTTGGAGAATACATGGCATGAAAAACAGTCAGGTCAGGTCAAGTTGGGGAGCATGCACTGGTAGAGGGCGTTGCCGCACCCACCACACAATGAAACAGCTTGGGATCCTGGGTTGGCAACCCCCCAGCCAGACACGCGGGCCAGACCCACCATCCAGAAATGACCTTCTATCTGCCGCAGCCAGGTGTTATGTGGGGGACCCCTTGGCCTAGTCCAGCAATGAGGATCCTGTGACCTGGATCATCCTCTGGGAACCGCGCCACATGGCCATAGTACTGTCACTGACGCTCCCTCACAATGCAGGTAATGTGCCTCATTTGGGACTCCATGAGCAACACAAAGTCAAACCAACGGTACCCAAGGATTTTCCGGAGAGACACAGTACAAAAGGAGTCCAGTCTTCGTCTCAGGCCACTGGATAGAGTCCATGTCTCGCAACCATATATCAAGAAAGGAAGCACCAGGACTCTAAAGACTTGGACCTTCGTCCTTTTGCATAGATATCGGGAGAGCCACACACCCCTTTCCAGCGACCTCATAACCCCCCCATGCTCTCCCAATCTGTCTACTGACTTCATAGGAAGAGTCACGAGAGACATGAATGTCACTGCGGAGGTAAGTAAACCTCTCATTGAGGTCGACACTCTCTCCGCAGACAGACACACTGCTGATGGCCATTCCCGAGAAGTCATTAAAAGCCTGGATGTTGGTTTTTATCCAGCAGACTCGCAAGCCCAGACACTCAAACTCCTCACTCAGTCTCTTGCAAAATAGAAGTTGCTCTATAGGAAATCAGGATTAAATATTTTGTTGTCCCCATTTTAATCTCGATCCTCAAAAGATGTTTTAATATTACTAAATCTGACTCATTGCCCTTACTAGTCCCCCACTGATGACCTGATTTACTAAATTTATCTTTAGTGGACATTTCTTGTTTCTGCAGACAAATTGAATTCATGTTTCATTCCTAGAAGGACAAATTAAACTTTATGGAATGAAGTGACGTAGGACACATTCTGTTGATTTTTGAGAGTCTGATCCTACTGAAGAAACAATGGTGCCCACCTTTGAACTGCTACAATTAGATGTTTTCTTGAGGTCCGTTTACACAGCTAGATGTACTTTCTGTTCATCACTAAATAAATTATATGGTGATGTTCAAGGTGATCATCCTAAAAGATGTTATATGAAAGCAGCATGACCAGTATTATCCAGAAGGGAATAATCTATCTATTTATTGATTGTTTCATCCAGAATTTACCTTCTATATTAAATACTTTTAAAAAATTATAGGGTGCAAAATCCATTTATCCATCCAATCTATTATATTCATAATAAGGTATCCAGAGGGTAGCTGTATATGGGGTGGAAGTGGGTTTACAGAATTAAATCAGTTTTACTCAGATTAGCCTTTCTTCATTCTATGAAGTTTACATTTTCCCACGGTGAATTACAAAGATACAGCTTAAGGGCATTTTTTATTGAAGCATTTGATGACAGACGGAGCAAGCAGCAGTTACACAGTGCATTAAAAAGTGGTGGGTGTAACACGGTACAGAAAACTTATTCTCAGACATGACTAACTAACCTAACACACATACTGTATGAGGGGAAAAAAAAACTGGTGTGCCAGGATAAAAAGCCCACGTATACTCAGGTAGCGACAAACCACAGGATTTGAACTCAGAAATCTGCCGTACTAACCACCCTACTATCCCTACAGACATTTGCCATTCTGTTATACTCTTAGCTTTTTATGATCTTAATGAGGTAACAGATAGCTGTTTAAAACAGATGTACAGTATTTTGACTCTATATAATGCATACACTTTGTACTAATTATTTAACTAATTCATTTATATTTAACTGCGGTGGGCAATATGCCCATCTGCCATGTTTTTGTTCAATAAAACCAAACAGCACACTTCTGTTTCAGTTTGTAACATCAAGGTCTTGTACTACCAGGTTAGGTTCTGCACCTTCCCACCCCCAAACCCTCCCCAATTGACCCTAATTTGGATTAAGTGAGGTGTTAGCTGTTATTACAGCACTAGTCAGCCATCAGGTATCTCTCCGCTCGGATCTGACGTGAGCACTAGTAAAACTTTGTTTGTTATGGGCATTGAACAAGTGGCCCACAGAGCTGCAGACCTACTACTGCTTTATTTCATCTTTTATAGATCGTATTAAAAGTACAAATCAACTGGAAGCGATTTTCCTTCATCTCGTACAAGCTCACATAGGGACTATCTATGCAATATTACTAAGGCAAGCACATCGACACTGCCCCCTGGGGAAGTGCGATCACTAACAGCCTCTCTTCTTTCACCCGTAGACCAGAGGATGAGTCTCACAATGACCACTAACATCACTTCCTGGTTGGTCTGGTTGGCTATTTAAAGAATGATGTCACCAGAAGTTGATGTTCATTACTGGCACTATCATAAAAGAGGACAGAAGTCTGCCGTTGAGGGCCTTTTTTTGAACCCTTATGCCTGAAAGAGAGAAAGGCACTGAAGGACATCTACATCCACAATCACTTTCATTCAGACTTTTATTTTCACAGTGAGAACTCAAGCAAAGTGACACCTTTTATTGACTAACTGAACCAATTACAATATGCAAGCTTTCGAGGCAACTCCGGCCCCTTCTTCAGGAAAGATGTGATGTATGTGATACGTAATCATATGTGATTACAGACTAGTGCCTGAAGAAGGGGCCAGAGCTGCCTCAAAAGTTTGCATATTGTAATCTTTTTAGTTATCCAATAAAGGGTGTCATTTTGCTTGACTGCTCATTACATCCATAATGGCTAACACAGTACAACAACCTACTACTACTTTTATTTTCATTAATTTACCCAACATTAAATGGGCTATTGGCTGGTCCCCAAACTTTTATCATCTCCCTGTTGTTGTTTTTTACTTATGTTAGAAAATGTATCTTTTCTCACTTTATTCAAAGCTCTACTGCTGAGACATTACCCAGTGAGAGTGCATATACCTAGAAAATATGAAGGATTTAAAAAAAAAACAAAATAAGAATACAATACAAATGACTCCATCCATCCATTTTCCAACCCGCTGAATCCAAACACAGGGTCAGGGGGTCTGCTGGAGCCAATCGCAGGGCACAAGGCAGGAACCAATCCCGTGCAGGGTGCCAACCCATCACAGGACACACACAAACTAGGGCCAGTTTACAACAACATTTATTTATATAGCACATTTAGAATCGCCAATCCACCTAACCTGCATGTCTTTGGACTGTGGGAAGAAACCAGAGCACCCGGAGGAAACCCACGCAAACACGGGGAGAACATGCAAACTCCATGCAGGGAGGACCCATGAAGTGAACCCAGGTCTCCTAACTGTGAGGCAGCAGCACTAACGCTGCGCCACCGTGCCGCCACAAATGACTCATTTGGAGGAACTAACAACTGGGATTGCTAACAGTTTAAATGTAGAGGCAGACCTGGGTCCAACTCCATAGGTGCTTCAGGCTTGGAGTCCAAATGTTCTCCCCATGGACCATGATCTGGAGTTTCCTACAGAGAAAAATATGGTGAGGCCTATAAAAAGAAGCTAGGAAGAAGGCCAGAAACCTAACTGGTCTGCTCAGCAAAGGCACCTTTAACTTCAGCCAAACCCCAAGGCAACCTGCTGGCTTCAACTAGAGCAGGCCCTAATAATGGGAAGCAGGCTAAACAGAAGGCAGTTGAGATGCATACATTGTCCAGAGCAAAGAAGGTTGGACTCTAGCAAAATCAATTAAATAATACCAAAGCACAGAGAGCATCCACCAACACCATCCATTTACAATGTATCCCATTGAACTGCCTGTCCCCACAGCCTTTATAGGGCTGGAGGTGGTTCCGAGATGGAGATGCACAGGTGGCCCCTACTCTTGGGCAACCTCCCACAAAACACAAGAAATGTAACAGAACACATTATTCCAAATAGAAACATAATTACATAAAACTGAAATATTATGAACATAAAATAAATTTAATAGCTATAAACATATTAAAATCACTTTAAACAGAAAAAACATAAAGCAGAAGTGTAGGAAGAAAATATGGAACATGAAGTAGTAGACACCTAACACTCTGTTTGCATGGATTTCCTCCCAAAATCCAATGACATGCAGGTTAGGTGGATTGTTGATGCTAAATTGGACCCTCATGTGTGTGTGTGTGTGTGTGTGTGTGTGAGTGTATCACCTGTTGGTGGACTAGCACCCCACACAGGGATTGTTCCTTCCTTGTGCCTGATGCTTGCTGCTGTAGATTAGTGGGTTTAGATAATGGATGGAAGGATGGATGGTTCATGTTGTTTATTGAACACTTATACAACTTGTTCAGTAGCCTTCATTTCATAATGTGTGCAACAAGACGTTTAACAAATCAGAGTCTTATACCTGAGTAAGGGGGTTAAGCCAGGAAAGTAGGGACAGGGAGCAGGAATGGATATCATTAGGCAGAGAGAGAGAGAGAAAACAAGATGAAAAAGATGTAACAAGACAGAAATAAATGTCTGAAAATATGCCACCAACCTGATGAGTTCCCTAATTTGATCCTTGTGAAATCCACTTTAGGAAAATTTCATCTGTTTTTTGTATCTCACACCCTCATATATCTTTATCGTAAGAGCATCCCTTATCTACGATGGAGAGTTTAATCAGAAGAAAATTCAAAGCTGGTTTTAAATTAAAAGTCGTTGAAGTGACGAAAGAAGTTGGTAACCGCGCTGCTGTAACAAAATTCGATGCGTCTGAGAAACTGGTCTGAGATTGGAGGAAGCATTTTTGAACGGGTGTATAAGTCGGGGTCTGATTTTATGACTGATTTTTCGGGTTTCAAGACCCGACTTATATGTGAGTATATAAGGAATGTGCTTAGAATAATCAGTAGATGTGAGGGATATGTTGGGAATGTTCTTCTCTGCAGACTTTCCTTCCATCCATCCATCCATCCACAGATCCATCCATCCATCCATCTATTCTCTTTCAAAAATAGCCTTCTCCATTTTGTGTGTGTGTGTGGTTGGGGGTTTGGCTGCTATTACTTGCTCCTTTTAGCAATTTAATTTAAATTAGATGCCTCTTTTAGATACCAGCCTTCCCTTCACTATTATTCATGAGGCACTCTTTTGTTATGAGGGACAGGCAGTTACGGTGCCTGAGTGCATTTTTCATTGACAAGCCCCTTTTCTTACAAACTCCTGTCTTTTGCTAAGTTTGCTATGCTAGGTAGATGGGTGGTTAAAAAAATTATTTAAAATATTCCCTGAAGCCCTGAAATGGATGGATTAAGAATTGCTTTGGTTTGTTTAGCAATAGATGCCCAGCTGCCAGGTTTGAATGTGCAACTAAAAAAACAGAAATGACTTACCAGGTTCCACCTGGCTTATTCTCATATCTCTCTATATATAAAATCCAACATCTGTATGTCCGTCTACTTTTCACGAGAGAACTACTTAACGGATTTAGATTGGATTTTTTTCTATAATTTGCCTGAGCATTCTGGTTGATTGTGCGACTTTTCTCATCACGCTATGAATCATAGTTATGTACCGGCAGTGATTTATTCATGCGTATCTAAAACACAGGCTGTGGGCTAAGGGGAGGAGGAAGCGTGACATCAGGAGTGGGGAGCCAGGTAGGGCAGGGCAGGGCTCTCCTCAATCATGCGCCAGCTTCCATTCCAATCAGTCTACCTCTCGCCAGGTGTTGGATCACACCTTGCCTCTGCTTAGCTAGCAATACCGGTTTGTTTATTGATTTTTAAAGTTTGTCCTATTTCACTAGTATGCGGGCAGATCCGCGGGGGGTGGCTAGTATGAAATAAAAAAGAAAATGATCGCCATCGGGAGGATAAAGCTTACTAACTGTCAATCACCTTGAATTTGTGCAAGTCTGAAAGCTAAACTGTTAATGACATAATCATTCTGGCTTAATGACATAATCATTCTGGCATGCTTCACACATTCAACACTTAATTGTTTCAAGTGAATGTGTTTACAGATTAGACTTAGTTTGCTTCAAAGGCTTTACACTCAAATCCCACTTGGCTTGTTACATGTACTCAGAATTAATTTAAGTACTAACTGAGTAGAGCTCCCGTGGCAGACGGAGTCCTTGGTTTTCGTATGCTTACTGTTGCATTCTGGGCTCTGAGTTGCACAAATTAATTTAATAAACAGCTCTTTTTTTAAGCATACTTGATTCTTGAAGTTGTAAAACCAGATTTGGTGTCTTTCAACAGCAAATAAAACAGTCAAGAAGCCTTAATTAACCTTCAGTTAAACTCAATTCTGTTTCTGTCCTCACAGATTTAACAAAATTCAAGAGCATCCTCTTCAGAGCTGCTCCCCTAGATAGGGATGGAGACACCACATCTACGACAAAGCAGAAAGATAGAAGCCCCTACAGCTGGGGAAAAGACCTCTATATTAGAGTGACAAGCTCAAGACATTTATTACCGTGAAATATAAGACCTGCATGTAAAGGCACTTGACACACAGCTGATCCCACATCTTCTGATTTATATATTTTCTTTGTATTTAGGTCATTTCCAGAAAGTGACGGCACAGCTTTCTCCACCATCTATGTCATAATACATGCACCCATAACACTGTCAAACCTGCTCAACTCAGGTCAAGGTCTCATGATGCAGGGGCCTAGCATCATAAAATCAGGATTAAGACAGTAAACCAATCCATGTCCTCCGTATTTTTTCTTTTTGTGTGTGTGCACAATACAATGCAAAAAGTGTGTAACGCTGAGCGCTGATTGGTATTGTGGACGTAGGAATGACATGCAGGTATGTCAAAAAAAAAAAAAGCATTGGCTTTTTCAAAAATACAAGACTTAACTTTTGATAAAAAATGTAGTGTAATCAATTCATTTTAGATTTATTGTCACACATGCACAATGCTATTAATTTGGCAAACAAGCACCACTCCACTACCGTCCAGAGGTCCGAATCTTGCACTGTAGATTAACACAACAAAATAGAAAAGAAAGTGACAAGTACGGTTTTGTGAAACTGACAATACAATTCATTTCGGTATTGATAATTACTGTTACAGAAGATAAACTGTTCAGACCTAAAAAGGGAAAAGATGGTCTTTCCTGGGCTCATTGGAAAAAGAAAAAGAAGGTATGTGACACTGTATTATCAGAATAGAATAAATAACTATGACATGAAGGAGTGCAAAAAGTCTTAACATATGGCATATTACACTAGTGATAGCCAGTTGACTCAAAAGATTAACAGAAACTTAGAAAATTAATCAAAAGTGATAAATAGAAAATGAATCATAGTGAACTCCACCATCTGTAAAGCATTTTAGGTGAGGCACTTCTATTTAACATGTTCCACTAACGCACAGTAAAGACACCAGAAGAGTCAAAATGAAAGCCCAGGATCAGAATGTGGATTCACAGATTTCAATTTGAAGACTGTTTAGAGAAATTAGGTCAATCGGATAAATGTTCTAAAATCATATTTACTATAATTCTCTGGAGTAAATGTTGTGTAAATTCTTTATTGGTTTGGGCAGCTATTTTAATTTTCAAAGTGATTTTTCAACAAAAATATATATAAAAAAATAACATAGTGAAATTCCCTTTTATTAAAATGGGATTAATGGTACAATGTTAAGTCTATTTGTTTTGATCATTTATGAACCTCTGTTCAGGCCTTACATCCCTCTTTCCTTCTACGTCTTGTTGATTTCTTTGTCAGCCATGCCAGCCTTGTTGTGAACACCGGACAACGTGACACACAGATGGACACCACACAGTTTACTGTCTAGCCTTTGTTCTTTTGACATTCCTATCCTCTTCTAGACACTGGACGACATTACGCCAAGGTTAGAGCATGGACGCTGGATGGACGGACATCTTATCATTTTATATATAGAAGATGATTGTGAAAAAATTACATTTTGTATGTTATGTACACAGTTTGATTTAAAACTTTTTGGATTTTGAGATATTCAGCCTAAGAGTTTGCCCTTCCAATACTTAAAATCTCATCCATCCATCCATTCATTGTCTTCCGCTTATCCGAGGTCGGGTCGCGGGGGCAGCAGCTTGAGCAGAGATGCCCAGACTTCCCTCTCCCCGGCCACTTCTTCTAGCTCTTCCAGGGGAATCCCAAGGCGTTCCCAGGCCAGCCGAGAGACATAGTCCCTCCAACGTGTCCTGGGCCTTCCCCGGGGCCTCCTCCCAGTTAGACGTGCCCGGAACACCTCACCAGGGAGGCGTCCAGGAGGCTTCCTGATCAGATGCCTGAGCCACCTCAGCTGACTCCACTCCTCATCTAATATTCATGTATGCATAACTCATATAATGCACACGTAAAATTAGCACAAATCACCCATAAAACCAATTAAGTATACACAAAACAATAAAAAACACCTACTTATATATATTCATACAAGCTAGTATAGTTAAAATGAGGGTCGACAGTACATGCACATCATAAATAAATCAATATAGCTCAGCTGCAAACTAAACTCATTTTATTGTAAACCAGTGACTGATGTGCAAACCAATATTACACTATAATTGAACAAGCCAGGATCATACATACACAGACCAACAGCACAAGTACACACAGTTCGTGAATGTGCTTCAGAATGTCTGGGTCTTCATTTTGTCACCTGACTGCAGCTACGTGAGGAGCTGATTGAAGGACCCCACTCATTAAAGCCACTTGTGGAGCTGTTCAGTTTCAGGGTACACTTATCTTTTGTCTGTTTTGTAACTTGCTCACTATCTACTTGGCTTTTTAGTCTTCTTTTTTGATTCCATTTTTTGTCACACTATTTGTGGTGCAAATGAGTGACAAGCTGGGAGTTGTTGAGACGGACTTTTGACTCTGCTGGCCTACTCTTGGAATAAGTGGTCACTTTCTCTGCTTATCCTTAGTCAAGTCAGAGATACAGCTTGGTAAGGCAACCCCACGCGTTATCACTTCAAATAAATAAGCTGGAGCAACACAATTTGAATTTTTCACGCCGGAGGAGACGGATGCTACGCTGAGGCAAGTAGAATGTGTTATTCTACAATTTTGCTTTTGTATGGAAGATTCTGTTTGTTTTAAAATTGCACACTCATTTCCTTTGTTTTTTAAAGTGCCTTATTTTATCTCTGGTCTCTGAAATAAAGACGGATTGATTATCTTTTCTGGGTACACCAGTGGGTCATGGGTGTGCCAGCAGTGCCAAAGCACTAAGCAGGGCTGGAGCTGTGGGCTATAAACAACACTATTTAGTCTGACCACAAGATGCTGTGCTTCAGCTCTTCTAACAACCATTTTATGAAAATTATATCCACAATCCACACTTTTCTACTCTAGATGTTGGGGTTTTCTACAATTTCAAACAGAGAACCTAAAACCGGCAGTCCCATTTTAGTTTATTTCATGAGGGATTATTCCTTAAATGTCTCCAAAAGCATACATGGTGTGAACCACCTGGGCATGTACAGCCGGCCTAACCCGACACAGACAGGCAGACATGAGTCCCAGGACAGCACACACTTTATTTCTCTAAGGAAATGCTTTTTTCTCGTTTCCCCTACAACAACACCATGTAAATACAGCACCAAAGTACAGAGCACAGTCCTTCTCTTCTTTCTCTCTCTCTTTCTCTCTCCTTCATTCCTTCTTTCCACCTCCCAGCAAGCTTTGTCCACTTCCTCCCAACTCTGGCTCCTTGAATGGAGTGAGGTGGCTCCTTTTATTCAGCTCCTGTGAGTGCTCCAGGTGTGATGGAAATCCACTATAGGGCTCTACAGCTGCCTGTGGCGGCCCCCTTGGAACCCAATAGGGATGTACCAAACTCCAGCTCCCAGCGTGCCCTGTGGGAATCTGTGGTGCCACAGCCGCCCAGGAGGGCTGCCCTCTAGTGTCCCAGGGGAGGTAATGCCTCACCAATGCTCTCTCCCCTGGTGCTTCCATTCTGTTGGCTAGAATTGTCCAGGTAATGGCCATGCCTGCCCATCACAATGCCTATTGGGCTTCCTGAATGAAGAACAATGTGACTTCAGGGGAAGACACAGCACAACCCATCAACTACTTTGAGTGTCAGAATACATAAAAGAAAGCTGCAACACTTAGAGACTGACAGGAGCACATTTTCCATTTGTGTTAAAAGCCTTCAACAATGAGTGGAATGAAGGTTCGCTAGAGGAAAGGATTCTGACAGGAATTTCCAGCTTCTTAACATGTCTAAGAGCCATAGGACAAGCTAAGATAAGTGTTCTGAGTAAAAGGGCATCTTGTTTAACATCAGATGTTAGCACTGTGTAGCTAAACTTTGAACTTCGCCTTCACCCCTAAATTTGTTGCTTAATAAATTATTGAAGACTTCTATTAACTTGATTTTTTTATTCTAACGAATTGCCTTGGCTTGTGTGGTCTCAGTCAACACATTGGTGAGGTGACCATTATTTTTTTTTCTTAGCTGCAAGCTGCATGTCTCTATCTATCCTAACCATCTATCCTGTGGTTATGTTAGATTTATGTTCGGAAGTTAACAGGGTCATGTGATTGGACAGCTGTCTTCTGTCTCGCTCTCGCTCGCTCGCTCACACTCAACTCGGAGGTAAGGGGGTGGGGGGTAGGTGGTGGGAGGAATTTACTCTTCTGTAAATTCCTGTGTGCGGAAAGTGAACGGCAGTGCCTTCTTTTATACCGCATTTTGTACAAGTGACTATTGGCTGTGTGCTGACTCCACCTTCGCATCGTTTTGTATTAAAACAAACTCTTCAGCTGCTGTTTTAATCGCAGTCATAAAAGGCAGCAGCTCCTTTGAGCGATTAGTCCTTTTTCGTCCTCAGTAAGCAACGCAGCGCGTTAACCAGGACTTGAGAACTACAGAATGCCTATGAAGAAAAGCTGTCTTACGGTGCTTTCTATTTATACCTACACTTTAGGTAAGTGTTTTTTTTTTCTTTGATAACGAAATAATGACCACGTTTAAAAAATCAAGAGAGCTAATGAAAACGTTGAGGCAATCGCACAAGCCCTGCCATTGAGGCGGTTTTTAGGAGCAGATAGACTGGCACTCCACTGTCAAGAATAATTTGTAGCCGGACTCCGGAATAACGGGTTAAGATACACTTGTGGCAGCAAAGCCAGTGTAATGTATTATCAGGATTAGTTCAAGCCGTCAGACGGTGCCCTTTTTTTCGCTTGACGTTTAATTCCGGCAGGCTGGGTTTTTTTTATCCCTTTCATCATCTTGGTTCTTCGTTGTTTGTGTTTGTTATCGGCGTGAAGGTCATTGTACAGAGTACTGCAAATAAAGGAGCCCTACGTTTATGCTGAGATATTCGTCAAAGTTGAAATTTGTTTGCCACACAGCCAAACGAATCTGAGAGGGTAGATCTATGCATCGCGGTGTTAGAGCCGTGATTCTAAAGAACACATGATTCTTCATAAATTAGAGAAGACATTCCACGAGAAGACCCACATTTCAAAACGACTTGAAAATAATGAGACCCCGCACCGTGAACCAGACTGCCGAGTTTAAGACAAGCAGCAAACCGCCGTTGTTACAAAATGTAGGAATAAACTATAGAATGTGTGAAGCCAGTTTTCCCAAGATCAAATAAACACTTTCACAAAAGGTTCAACATCGCTACAACAGCTTCCGTGGCGTATCGCCAAGATTTGCTATTTTACAGCGTAGCAAACTTGCCGTATCTCAGAGACGGGAGTTCAGTTCCCCGCTGGAGCGAGTGTTACTTTTTTTTTTCTTTTTAACCTCAAACGGACATAAAATTAATAAATTGGTATGCACTATCAGTTAATGAGATCGTTACATTTTCATGTGGGATGCTCCTTTTAAAATACTTAACAATTGAGACTGCATGAATCAATTAACATGAACAAGTGTCGTTATTACTGTTCTTATTAAGTTCTGTAAGACACACACTGTCAGACAGATCACTGAATAATGCACAGACAGAAGTTGATAGATAGATAGAAACGGGGCCGGGTAGGACAGCTCGACAAACGGTGGTAAGCTTCGAGAAAAGTAGCGTAATTTTGGTCTGCGCATGCGTAGTATAAGTAAATAGATCATTTCGATGGGTAGAATGTTTCGTTAGATAGATAGATTATTAATCCCAATGGGAAATTAGAACACCGGCTGTACGCTGGGGCAAGAGGGGGCAATGCCCCCCTAAACAAACGTCCTGCCCCCTTAAATCAAACTTTTAGAAGTTGAGAAAGAAAATAATAGATTACCCACAAACCCACTGGAAAAGGCACAAATGAGATGATAGGTTTCACCTCTTGTTCGCTTTCCCTCCGTGCTTTGTTTGTGCGCAGGCTCACACAGCACTCGGCAGAGATTCCCCCACTCACTCTCCCCCAGCTAAACATCCAATCACTGTTTAGTATGCAAATAACCCGGTGTCAGGTTTCTCAGTAGGCAGGGCAGAGCAAAATGAGCTGCGCAAGGTAGTGATGGGAACTCCGGCTCTTTTCAAAGCTTCGGCTCTTTTGGATCGGCTCCCTTTAAAGAGCCGGCTCTTACGGCTCCCGAATGGCTCTTCGTTTAGTTTCACTTGGATGCTTATATTTTAGCCTAATTAAGCAATTATGAATGGTTTGTGTATAAGCAATTTCTTATTCATTGTTTTCAGACATTACGTATTTTTATGCATTTTTTCATTACAAAAAATACACAGTTACTATTGTTTAACATTTTAATAAAAGCTTTAAATGAACAACAACACAAAATCACAGCAAACACAGCAAACAAATTAAATAAAGGCCAAACTCAACAACAACAACACAACACTAGGACTCTTTGAATAAAAGTTTTTAGGCCAGGTTGGCATTCAGAAATGCCAGATGCCTCAGCTTAGATGGGCTGATGCGATTTCTCCTCTCTGTGATTTTGTCCTGTTTTTGAGAAGACTCTTTCTGAGGGGACCAATGTAGTGACAATGCAAAGTCTTCCTACCATTACCTTAACCAGGCGTGGGTAGACTGCAGCCTTGGCCTCCCACCAGCTCAGTGGGTCTTCAGCTCTTTGGATGAGGGGCTCCTCAAGATAGGACCTCAACTCCAGCATAGCATCAGCTGTGGGATTTCTCCTTGCAGTGTCTCCTGTTGCTCTGTCGACAAAGAGCCTCCACACAGCAGAAGCTTGTGGTTCCTGTGAACATGCCCCTGCTCCAATTTCTTCCTCTTGGCCCTCTGATGGAGGAGCAGACAGGCTGCTGGGGTTGCATCTTGCTGCTGCTGCACTTATTCTTTGAAATGCCTCATCCACAGCTCTGTTGTCATTAAATGCTACCTTTTTTCCAGAGCAGTGGTTTCTGAAAGCACAGTGTTGTACTCCATCCTCAGATATATAGTTAAGAAATAATTGTTTGGGACAAAGTTATTCTGCTAGGGAGAACATACATGGGGTTTAAGGCCTGTACAAAAGTTGTAAATCCTCTGTCCTCCACAATGGAAAATGGTTGAAAGTCGCTAGCTATCATTTTAGCCAGCTCCTCATCGACACTTATTTGTTTGTTTGGCGTCATTTCTTTTGGAATAAATGTGCTTATTTTAGTTTGAACTGAAGACCGTGTTATACCTGCAGTTTTCGGTAAGACATTGGATGCTGCAGCAGAAGTACGTGGCTCTTTTCCAGGGTCAGTGGATGGCAGGAGAGAAGGCACGCTCTCCTCCAGTTGCACGGATGGGTGGGTGGGTGGTTCTTATGTCTGTGCAGGTTTGTTGTTGACCCTGCTCTAACGGATATTATCATATTACAAATTCTGCACTTAGCTTTGCAGTCTCCAATATCACTGAAATGCAGCCAGATGCTGCTTCTTTTTCGCCTTTCACTCATTTCTTCACTCTTCTTTTTTTCTTCACGATGCGCTTGCATTTAAATCTGGCTCCTCGTCTGTCGCAGTGACAGGTACACAGAGTGTACCTGGCCTGTACCAACACTCGCTGTCTTCGGAGCGTCTGCCCCCCCTTTCTTCTTTCACATAATGGTACGATCCTAGTCCGATGTGTTGTTCGTGAACGTGCCAGCATTATAAGCCTATGTTCTGTGTGCCCATATAAGTAAAGTCCCGCCCCTGCCGAATGGATATTCAGCAGAGCTGAGCAGGAGCAGCTGAAGCTTCGGCTCTGCTCGACGGGCATCGGCTCCTCTCGTTCGCTTCAAAGCATCGGCTCATAGGGCCGGCTCGTTCACGAACGACACATCGCTAGCGCAAGGAGGCTTTGAGGAAGCTGCAAATCTCTGCCGTTAAAATCATAGCGACTCGTGAGATAATTAACAACAACTAAAAAATACATCTATATTTGTACAGTCAATGGGGGACTAGTCCATTGTTCTTCTCACAGTTTCAGTCTGGTAGAGAAGTGTTTCTTTCTCGATCCCACAAGAGCCTGTCTGCTGCATAGAGCCGACTGGAGGACCTGTGTCTGTCTGTCAGACCCTGATACAAAGCCCGTCTCAGCTTTCAACTCTGCACTCCACAGTTTTCTCGTTTCATATACTGATGTAATCTCAGCGATTTTAGTAAAGCTTATTCACTTTCCACCCCAGCTTCCAGCAGCTCACAAAGGGAAAGTTAGTGCTGTGAGATGCATCCTTTTTTCCAAGCTTTTAAAGAGTGATGCTGCTGCTGGTACATCAGAGACCGCAGCTAGCATGTCTACTCCTGTGGCATCAACAGGCACTGCTTCTTCTGTACCTCTGCCAACAATTGCTGCCCCAAAGCAACCCGCTCAGCTACCCAGTGACTTAAATGGCAATACACCATTCCAGCCAATACTGGGTAGTTACCCACAAACATGTATTTGGTGGTACAACATTAAGTTTATTCAATCCTGCCTGGTACCGCACGCGATGGTTTCCCCTGTCGGAAATATGGCAGCCCTGTTAATGAGAGGGATGTAGTTTTTACCTTAACTGGTTTTAACAACTGGAAAGCAGCACTTGATCGAGACAAGGGGCTACAGAGGCATGTGTCCAGCCACAACCATGTGCATGCTTCAACCACCTGGATGGAGCATAAAAGCAGAGAGGCCACAGGGTGGGGCTGTGGATGCAATGTTGATTGGTAAAACACAACTTGATAAAAACCGTTACTATGTCAGACTATCCGTAGTGCTAGAAGGTTTCTCTGTGTAAGTGAGTTGGGGCTCTGTGGGACTGCAGAAACCTTGAGAGATGATGCAGCGGGTAATGATGATGACATTGCTTCAGGTATTTTTCTAAAACTGATGGAATATACCTTAGAGAAGGACGAGAAGCTAGCAAGCATTGCTAAGGGTATCCCAAAAAAAATGCAAAATACACATCTAAGGATATCCAAAATGAAATGATCTAAACACTGGCTGACATGGTGCTTGGAGAGGTCAGGAAAAAATATGAAAGTGCTGATTCTGCCGGATTTTGCCTCAAGTGGGACCAGGGATAGGTGCAATGTGGAAAATTTGTCTGTGATAATACGGTTTGTAGGAAATTCCATGCCAGAGGAGCATCTTATTGGGTTGCTTGACTTGCACCAACTTGATGCAGAGTACATCACCTCTGAGATATTGTTCCACCTTTCTGATGCTGGCTACAGTGCTGACAGTATACTTAGCCAGTGTTATGATGGGGCTTCTGTGATGAGTGGGGTTAGAGGTGGTGTACAAGCTCTGCTCCAAAAGAGGCTTGACAGATATGTCCCATACATCCACTGCTACAACCACCAACTGCACTTAGTGCTTGTGCATGCCATGCAGAGTGAGCCGTGTGCAAAAAGATTTTTTAGCCTATCTAGTTCACACTACAACTTTTTTCACCAGCACTATGTGCTCAATAAACATGATGCACCTTGTCTAAAAAGGCTGCTTGAGATCAGATGGACAAGCCACTATGAGGTGACAAGGTGCACTGTGGACAGTCAAGAACAAATCCTTAGTATCCTGTCTGAGATGACAGAGGAGGATGATGCTGCAGTTGACCTGTGCACCGAGGCATCAGGCCTGCTATGCCAAATTAAGAGGCATCACTTCTTTGAGATTGGAAAGTTTCTAGTGCGGGTGCTTGGTGTCTTGAAACCAGCAAATGCTATTCTACAGTCTCAGTCAGTCAATCTGTGCAGTGCTTCTAAGGTTGTTAGTGCAGCACTGGACTCCTTAAAAAACATCCGTGAGGATGACTGTTGGGGGGGTGTCACCTCCTGCTGATGATGAGTAACATCCAAAAAAGAGGAGGAGAACAATGAGCAAACACCTGGGTCAAAGTGTTGTGCTCTCAACTTTGGGCCATACAGAATCTGGTGACCCTACCATTTCCCCCCATCAGTCTCTGAAAAGATCCCTGCTCAACATCCTTGACAGGGCCATTTCAGAAATGGAAACTAGATTTTCACACAAGAATATTGACCTGATGGGAGCCATATCTAGTCTTGCACCCAAATCTAGCGCATTTCCAGATCCCACCCTGTTGCACCCTCTGGCTGTGATGGCTGGCACTGTAGCAGATGTGGTAAGTCTGGAAAATTAAGTTCTTGTGGCAAAACAGATGCTGCTCAAAAAATGTTCAAAGGAAACAGACCTGTCCACTGTGTGTAAACTCCTGCAGGAGTACAAGGAAGCCTTTCCTGAGTTACATAAATTGTATGTAACAGCCCTGGTCATTGGTGTGTCTTCAGCATCGAGAGAGAGTTACTTCACCACTTTGTCACGGGTCCTAACCCCCTATCGTCGCACCATGTTACATAAAAGAAAGAGGAATTTGGTGATCTTGGCCCATGAGAAATCCATAACAAATACAGTAACTTGGATATGGATGAATTTCAAAGAGTTTTTGCAAAGCGAAACAGGAGACTGTTGTTGTAGAGTGGATTGAAGAGAAAGGAGAGTGGAGCTGTTCAGTTACAAATAGAGAGTTCAGTTGCTGGCAAAACAAACCAGCTTAAAACAAGACAAAAAAAAAGAAGAAAAAAGTTCAAATGTTCTGTTCTAGGTGGCACGGTGGCGCAGTGGGTAGTGCTGCTGCCTCGCAGTTAATAATTTTTTTTTTTTTAATAATAATTTTTTGCATTTATATAGCGCTTTTCTCACTACTCAAAGCGCTCAGCAATTGCAGGTTAAGGGCCTTGCTTAAGGGCCCAACAGAGCAGAGTCCCTATTGGCATTGACGGGATTCGAACCGGCAACCTTCCGATTGCCAGTGCAGATCTCTAGCCTCAGAGCCACCACTCCACTCAGTTGGGAGACCTGGGGACCCGGGTTTGCATGTTCTCCCCGTGTCTGTGTAGGCTTCCTCCCACAGTCCAAAGACAAGCCGGTTAGGTGGATTGGCAATTCTAAATTGGCCCTAGTGTGTGCTTGGTGTTTGTGTGTGTCCTGCGGTGGGTTGGCACCCTGCCTGGGATTGGTTCCTGCCTTGTGCCCTGTGTTGGCTGGGATTGGCTCCAGCAGATCCCCGTGACCCTGTCTTCGGATTCAGCGGGTTGGAAAATGGATGGATGTTCTGTTCTAAATCTGTTGTGTTCTACTAATTAGTTTGAGAATTGTAGGAAAAGACATGGGAAATTGCTTTGTTTTTTTTAATTACTATGCTATCCCTTTTTAGTTTTGTAAATATTGGCTATATTGAGAAGTCTTCTTTTATTCTTACTTTATTTTGCAAATTTATTTGAGAATTAGGCCATCCAATTAAGATAAATTTTATGTTGTTGGTTGTAAAGATCTGGATGGATATTTTATTCTTTTATTTTTTTATTTTATTTTTCAAGACTTGGTGAATTGATTTTTTGGCCTACCCTTTTTAGTTTTCTTAATATTGGCAATAGTGAGAAGTGCTATTGTTGGGTTTGAATATATTTGATATAGGCCATCCAATTAAGGCAAATGTCCTGTTTTTAGTTGTTATAATCTGATGAGGAATATTTTATTTTATTTTTTGTTGTTTTATTTTTCAGTTTTGCTCCTGAGGGATTGCCACCTTATCGTGGTCAAGGGGGTTTGTGTGCCTCAATGACCCTAAGAGCTAGACCAGCAGAAGCTTAGCCTTCAGGTGGGACACCCAAGTTGGACAGGTCTTAGGGTAGAGGCCTGACAAACTGCAATCCAATTACATGACAAACACAGTTATCCAGGGCACCCCCACCCCTTTCACGCCTCCAAGTGCCCCCTTCACATTTCTGTCTGCCCCCTCATATATGCCTGTCTAGAACCGGCCCAGGATAGAAAGATAGATAGATAGATAGATGTGAAAGGCACTATATGACAGGTGCTGCAGAAAGGCAAGCAGGCAGTGCGAGTACATTCACGTGAAAGGCATTAGATAAATGGATAGATCGAGAAGACAGGTAGACAGAGAAGGCACTAAACAGATACATAACAGTATTAGCTATATAGTAGTTTCGTTTTATATATAAGGTATATGTGTTTTACAACTCGGAGAACTGTCAAAAAGAAATACATTAAATCATATATCAATCCTCGACACACGCTGCACGCAGGCAAGCGGGCAGTGAGAGTGGAGATAGATGTGAAAGACGCTAGATAGATTGTATACATCAGGCAAAAATAGCGACCACTTGATAACAGTATTAGCTATAATGAATGAAAGCATGAATTAAGCAACAGAAATAACCGTGATCGACATTTTTAAACTTAATGATTTACTTAAGAGAAAAAAAAAAAGAAAAAGGCCCCAGCACGCAGAAAGCAGACGCTTGCAGGCAGGCAGAGCGGCGAAGGTTAAAAAGAAAAAAAAAAAACTGTATTACTGTAGTTTCCAGCGGGGAATCACACTCGAGTTTCAGAAACCTGGCAAGGTTGCTGCGCTCTGAGACCGCAAATCATAGCGCTACACCACAGAAGCTATTGGCTCGTTCTTGAACCTTTTGTGAAAGTGTTTATTTGATCTTTGGAAATCTCCTCCCGAAACGCCTACACCAATTCAAATGACATTGCAAGTTTAATTTACTCATGCCTCCCCTGTTCAATAGAAAAGTACAAAGTGGCGCGGTGTCAGGTTTCCATCCAAGGAGTTTTTGCTAAAAAAATATTTAGCGCTTCAAATTATTTTTTTACCGATATAGCTGATGGAAATGCTAATTATCGATAAAATGTTGTACATGTCGACATAATATTTTTCCGTTTAACTTTAGCGCATAAATTCCATATCGATACTTCAGATGTCGCAAAAACTACATTGGAAACACTTTTTGTCGAAAAAAAGGGCTTTAGCGCAAATAAATGTGTCACATATCACGTGCAATCAAAACGAGAATGGCGGAGCGGTTCGCATGGTCTGATGAAGAGAGTTTTTTTTTTTTTGATTAAACGTCGTTATTTTGTATTAATTCAAATTTCAGTTTTAATTAAAAACCTTAAGGGAAACAGGTTAATTCAGTTTTTATCGCACTGTGAAGGGATGTTGAAAGGTAGGCTCACCTGTACAGATCCGATGCTGCAAACACAGCTGCATCATGGGCACTTCCAGGAGTGCCAACGCAAATGTCTCGTATCATGCACCTGTCATCAACAAGGGCCTGGAGAACAATAGATGGCCACCCTTTGCGATTAATGTAATCGCGGTAGCCTTCCGTCGGGGGAAGAATAGGCACATGCATGCCATCCAGCACACCGTAAAACTGTGGCACAAGATGCACCAAGGTTTGCGGTATGCAATTTCATTGGCTTCCGCTACAGTCGGAAGTCTGATATAACGCCGCATTCATTTTTCTTTAATAGCGGTGCACACAGCATATACACATCGATGGACGGTAGTTTTACTAACCACGAAAGTTTCTCCAACTACTCTATACTCGGCGCAGGTTGCCAGCTTGTAAAGGGCGATGGCAATCCGCTTTTGGGTTGGAATCGGTGGTCGGTGGCAACCTGTGATGGGCGCAACATCAGGACTGATGAATCCACACATGTCAAACGTCGGCCGTGTCATTATAAAATGTCGCAGCCAGAGATTTTCTGTGAAGTGTCTCTCCACCACCTCCTCCCAGAAGGTCTTATTCCGTCGTCTCTCCCATACCCGTGGGTTTCGTCGCACAGGGGTACTTTCTTCGAGCTCTAGGGCTATCAGACAAGCAACTGCTTCATTCTGCTGTCGTCTTCGGATAGTATGTACAATTCCAATTATTTGTGAAACTGAAATAACAGTAAGCTGGCAAATTTCAAAAAACTGTCTGAATAATCTCTCCATTTCTTTGTTTCTTTGTTTAGTGGAGGGGGTGTAACGTGGAAAACAAAAGGTAGATAATTTGCGACATACACAAAATTATGTATGGAAACGGCTCAAGGGCAGATTTTTTTCGCGATACAACAAAACTTATGCGACAGTTCGTTTTGGGGGGGGTGACGTCATCACGCACACCATTTTATCGATAAAAAGCCAGTTGGATGGAAACTTAGTGGGCAGTTGATTACTGCATAGCAAAAGATACATTTCCCGTCTCAACTGGAAAAGGGTAGTTTTAAATGACTGATCAAAACTCTTGACCCGCGATGCGAATTACAATTACTTTGCCGGAGAAGCGCAGCCTAACATGTACTGTATATTCAAATCAGACGTACCTTTATCCACCTCATCGCTAAATTAAAACATTTCGCGTTGACAATCGATATGTGGTCAAGCCGCACCTACGAGCCAAATTTAAGTGCGACTATTCATTTCATTAAAGAATGGGAGATTAAACGCGTGCATCCAACTCCCAATGAAGGGCGTTCCGTGTTTAACATCATAAGTATTGCGGGTTGCAGCTAGACCCTTCTCTGCGTGTCAGCACACGAGCTATTTCCTTGAAAACAACTGAATAGCGGTACATAGCTGAAGCTCTGCAAGATAACCTCACAAACTGAAAGCTAGACGAAAGAGACTCTTTTTTCTATTTCAACTGACAATGAGAGCAACGTTACGAGAGCGGTGCAGACGCTGAAGTGGCAAAGAATGCAATGCTTTACGCATCGACTTAATCAGTGTAAAATTTAAAACGCCCTAGGCTAGACTTTTGAAAAGAAAAAAAAAAAAAGAAATGTTTTGCAGATTTATATAAAAAAAAACATGCAATTTTTAAAACTAACAAATTTAAATGCATGTCTAATGTATAGTAAGTACATGTAAGTTTAACTTGTTTGTTAAAACACTGGAGAGCAAGTAAGATACAGTGTATGTATTTATATTGCTATTATAGTATTTATTTTATATTATTTTAACTGTAATGTAGGCTGAATTTTCATATAATTTCAAATCCATTTTCAGAATCCTTGCCATTTTTTTTTTTTTTTTTGCTTACATTTAAGCATTTTATTTAAATTTGGACTATTCTTAGGATGGCGCAGTAGCAGCACTGCTGCCTTGCAATACGGAGACCTGGGTTTGCTTCCCGGGTCCTCCCTGCGTGGAGTTTGTATGTTGTCCCCGTTTCTCCGTTGATTTCCTCCCACAGTCCAAAGACATGCAGGTTAGGTACATTGGCTATTCTAACTTGTCCTTTGTGTGTGCCCTGCGGTGGGCTGGTGCCCTGCCAGAGATTCGTTCCTGCCTTGCGCTGGCTGGGATTGGCTCCAGCAGACCCCCGTGACCCTGTGTTAGGATATAGTGGCTTGGATAATGGATGATTGGACTATGTTCTTAACCTGAAAGCAGATACAGTAGTTCTTTTAGGCATAGTGGGCCTGTAAGTTAAGATATGTATTAATTTATGTATTTCAACCTTTATTTTGATAATTTCTTTTGATATCTTGTACAGCTTTGGTTAACAACTAAAAATTTTACTCGCTTCATAAAAATGTCTAGATATATAATGCATATCGCCATTCACCCAAAATATATTGAGAGATTTTTTTTTTTTTTTGTCCATATCGCCCAGCCCTACATGCAAGGTAATTATAAATCTTATTAATACCACACTGCTCTCGGCGCACTGACAAACACTAGTGTTTTCGCCGGAGGTCAACCAGACCTCTCCGGCTTTGAACTTAGCTGGTTGTTCAGCTGAGGACTCATCTAAGAATGTGGGCAATGCCAAAGAGATCAGTCTTCTGACTCAACACGGGCGTCTGTCCAGCTGCTTTTCGGAACTCAGTCTTGATGGTTCCTAATGTTCTTACAACTACTGAAGCCACTCTTGTCCTTGTGTTCCACCTGCATCTGACATCAACCTCAAGTTCTTTTATACTTGATGAACTTCTCTACCTACTTACTCAGAACGTTGTTGTCATTTCGGAACGTCGCATCGATGAAGACGCACGATTTGCGCTTCTTGCTGTGGAACACGCTGTCCGGCCTGTTGATGTTGATCGAACGGTCTATAGGAACAGTTTTGTATTACAATATGACAGTTTCTGGTGTCAATGACTGCATTATTACAATAATTATCCTAAACTGGTGCTTTGAGGCGAATGCATAAAAAAATATATGTGAATGTAAGAACAAATAAAAGAACACCATTATCTCTGAAACTATGCACTTTATACATTATATCATCCATCCATCCATTTTCCAACCCGCTGAATCCGAACACAGGGTCACGGGGGTCTGCTGGAGCCAATCCCAGCCAACACAGGGCACGAACCAATCCCGGGCAGGGTGCCAACCCACTGCAGGACACACACAAACACACCAAGGCCAATTTAGAATCGCCAATCCACCTAACCTGCATGTCTTTGGACTGTGGGAGGAAACAGGTGCGCCCGGAGGAAACCCACACAGACACGGGGAGAACATGCAAACTCCACTCAGGGAGGGCCCGGGAAGCAAGCCCGGGTCCCCAGGTCTCCCAACTGCAAGGCAGCAGCGCTACCCACTGCGCCACCAACATTATATCACTTATATATAACACAATAATTGCAGAGTTTTTCAGAACTTGAATTTCACACAATGTAAAGACTGACCTGACACTGACAACTTTTCTATTGTCAGTTTTACCTTCCTGAACTTCTTTGCTGCAAAGTCTTCTCACATCGTCCTGTGAAATGTGACCAGCAACCTCATGGTTGATACTCATTACTGGTTGTTTGGTTAGTAGAATTAATTATTGTGACATTACAGTCACTTTAGGCTGATTAGGAGATGTTTTCCTTAAAACCTTTCTCTTCCCCCTATAGAACTTGGTCGTGTCCAGATAGTACTGTTATGCATTGGGTGGGTTGAGGAGGGAGGGGTCCCTGGACTTGTTCAGGCCTCCCACAGGTGTTTTAAGGGAATCACAGAAAACCAAGTATGTAAAATCAACACTTAAGAATGAATTAGACTTAAATATGCAGTACACATGAACCGCAAGTTGTACGAGAGCATGCTCATGGTGTATGGATTGTAGCAAAAACTACAGAAGCAACATCAGAGATTATGACTGCTAGAGAGAAGAGGGCAAAGTATGCAATGAAAAAGCGTAGAATTCTACTTGACAGCCATCAAAGCGCAGTAAGACAGATTATCAAAATATGGAGAGCTTGACGCATCAGTTATCTAGTTTGAGAGAGAATGAGTGAGCAAGGGAGGCAATAATATTTAATAACATTATTCTGGCATCTATTTGTTTTCACAATATGAGTAGGATAAAAACAAAACAAAAAAATGAACATATAAATTTATAAAAGACACAACAGCCGGTTTAGTTTTTCACCACATTCTGGGCACTTTGTCCAGCTACCAATCAACTTTACCTGTTGTCCAATCTACAGTTGGGGCCATCTGATTGTTTGCACAGAATTGGCTTTAAAGCTAACTAACCTAGAGTCTATTAAACAGCTAGGGCACATTTTCCTTTATCTGTTCATTTGTTAATTAGCCATGCACCTCATGTTTTTAAACACAAGTTTGCTCGCCATCCACATTCAGACAAGGAGTGTCCATTTTAATTCAAGATACAAAACAGGAAGAGGAACAGCAAGGTCATTTATCGAAAACCCTTTCAGTTCTCCCAACCTCCACTACACAAGTGTTTTCTTAACTGTAAGTACAAAAATGAATATTAACTTGAGCACAAGGCTTCCAACATGTTAAACATTTTATAAAAGTACTAAGGAGTTCTCCCCCTGCTCACTTCACTCACCAGCCCCCCCGGCCTGCACTACGCACCAGCCACTTCGCGTCTCTGCCGTTTGCGTTGTGAAGAGGCGGGCTGAACGCACCCCAAGGAGTTGTGGTCGCTCCTCTGAAACCCCCTCTTAAATGGTGATACAATGGGAAACACATTTAGTTTTTTTTTACCTTCACTTTGCTCGATCAGCTGATGGCTTGCTGCTGCTGCTGACGTGTCACATGATCTGCAGCTCGCACGGCACTTCGAACATTTAAAAGCCTGTACAGCAGCTGTCCTACTCTTTGTCTTTTATTTCCGGCCCTGGGCATGGTTAAATCTCTTGGCACAAAATCTTGTCTCGCAGGACACAAGTTCTTGATATTTTTTTAGTTTTATATTTAAAAATGGAATAAGAATCTGAAAATCTAACAGCACCACATTAAAGTTCGATAAATTCTGAAAAGAATACCAAACATATATATAGTACGTAGGTTTTAAAATAAGCTTAAATAAATAATAAAGCTGGACAGTTTGATATCTGTGGCGGAGCGACAGGCGCTCAGCAGGCTCCTGTCAATCATGGAGAATCCACTGCATCCACTGAACAGGGTCATCTCCAGACATCTATCTCTCTATCTCTCTATCTCTCTATCTCTCTATCTCTCTATCTCTCTATCTATCTATCTATCTATCTATCTATCTATCTATCTATCTATCTATCTAATCAACGTGACATAAAATCGTTGCACTTTCAGGCTTAGGATTATATATATATATATATATATATATATATTATATATATATATATATATATAATAAAATATTAAAGAGAGATAGTAGATAGCAGGTCAGGTAAACAACCCTTAATTATAAGTAACACAGTCCAGAGGGTCAATATAGCCACAGTATCCATGATTTGAACTTCTGACAATGTGTTGTGTTTTTGACACATTCAATCCTTTATTTGCACCTGGGACTGTGTCTGTGGTTTGGGGCTCAGTGTGTCCTGTTGTGGTTATACCTGACACATTTCCTTTTATATATGGAAACCTTTGTTAATGTCATGTATTCAGAACATGCTTACAATAACAGTAATATTAAATGAAATTTTGTAAATGTCTGTAGTTTATCCTACATTGATGGATTGAAGGCCAGAGGTCCACATGACCATCATCATCAAGTTCTTCCATGTGAAGCCTGAAAACCATGATGACTGATTGAGATCATTTATGTTTGGTAGAATGCCTAGAGGGGGCTGGGTGGTCTCCTGACCTTGGAACCCCTGCAGATTTTTATTTTTATTTTTTTTCTCCAGCCATCTGGAGTTTTTTTTTGTTTGTTTTTTGTTTTTTCTGTCTTCCCTGGCCACCAGATATTACTTGTATTCTATGTTAATTAGTATTGCCCAATTTTATTTTTATATTTTGTCTTTGTTCTCTTTCCTCATCCTGCAAAGAACTTTGAGCTATATCATTTATATGAAAATGTGCTATAGAAATAAATTATTGTTTTTGTTACGCTGTTGAAAAATCAACAAATGTTCCAGTGGATTTATGCAGATTAATTTTGTATTTTTATAAACTTGCCTCTCAGGAAGAGGGGTTGGACAACTGGTTTCATAAGTGTACCCACCAGACTTGAATCTGTTATTATTAATACAAATGATAGTCACAGTCCAAGGACAGTTCCCAAACAATGATCTAATACAGACTCAAAACCTATTTTATTAACATTGTGCCATTTATATTTTTTAAATTTTATTTTATGCATTTGTATTATTTGCTGCATTGCTGTGTAGTTTGTGACTTTTATATTCACTGCCATGTTTCTGGGACAGTTGACTAACAAGGGATCAATGCTGTCACCGCATTTGACGTCAGAACCCTGGTATCATGTCTTTGGATCGAAGAAACGCTATAAAGCTTCACAATGTGTGAGTTAGAAATCTCTACTCCGTTTAGGATTCTCTTGGTTTTTCTAAAAATTTGCTTTTGATTTTAGACTGAGTTTTGTTTTGCCCTTTAGTTCTGACAATCATGATTACACTAATTATAACCCTCGACTAGTTTCTGAATAAGCTCTGGCTTAATCTCATTAACACAATGTGTTTCTTAGCCAATATGGGCATATCACTGTAAGTCTTAAACAACAACCACAGATAAATCCTCACCAATGATTAATCCTCTGCTCTTGTATCTTCTTTTTTGCACTCCTTTAATCCTACGTAGTTTATCATTTGCTAACACATTTAGATTCTTCTGAAGTCTCGGAAGGCACCCATAACTGTGATTTACTGTCCTGCTTGTACAAATGATTTTCCTTTGTGTACATAAACAAGTGGGGGATGTCAACCTGTATCTAACCTAATGGCGTTCATGACTAACTTTTGGGACAAATTGCTCCAGATGAAATCAGAATACAGTAAATTGCAGAGGAATTCATAAAATAAGAACTAACACAATGAGGTTAGGCAGAAAAATTTATCTTGTCAAGGAAGGTAGAAATAGCAGGTATCAAAGCAGGAACGTTTCATGAATTACTGAATGAAAAATTGAGATACCTTTTGAATTTAATATTGAAATTTTTTTTTTTTAGTTGCATGTGAGACATTGCAAGTATTTCCACCGCATCTTGAGGTGACTGCCTTGTTACATTCAGATGCCCAGCTGCCCTGTGTCTTTATTCCAACCAGCCCTCAATATGGCTTAAAATTTATCATTCCAACCTGGAGACGTAGTAGATCGATACTGTCAGAGTTTAAACATGGAAAACTGGAAAACACCAGCAGGGCATCAATGGTTCAAAGTGAGTTAGAGAACTTTAACGCCTCCCTCTTACTCAAGCAAGTCACCATTGAAGATGGAGGAGAATATACATGTGAAGTGTCCGAGACTATGCTGGAGACTGCAACAGCCCGGGTTACACTCAAAGTTGTCGGTAGGTAAAGACTACTACTTGCATTTTATATCGTCTTTCCATCCGTCTATTTTTAGATATAATTAATCTGGTTTAGTGTCACAGGGCTGCACTGGCACAAGGTAAAGGAGCCATTGTTGGATGGGGACATCAGTTTACTTGTTGGAAACTGACTTGAATATTCATCCATCCATTTCCTAACTTGCATATCCAGTTCAGAACCGCAAGGAGATGGTGTGTACTATGGGTGCCTATTTATCATCAAGGATGTGGAGAGGGGGCAAAAAAAAGTCATGTAATACCACATTACCGTATATACCCACAGATAAGTTCTCCTGCGGATAAGTCGGGACTTGATTTTATCAATGTATAATTTATAATGTCGGTTGTATAAGTTGAATGTAGAAAATTCACGCTATCGGTCCAAGAGATTACGATATGCTAACACCCACCTGGGAGAGTAACCACGGAGCACACTGCCTTTTTTTTTTCCTATGTGTTTTGCCTTCATGACCACACAGTGATACCCAAACTATTCCGAAGCAACATTTGCAATGTTTTTTTTTTTTTTTTTTTTGTATCTCACACCCTCATACACCTTTATCGTAAGAGCATCCCTTATCTACGATGGAGCGTTGGATCAGAAGAACATCTGAAGCTGGTATTAAATTAAAAATTGTTGAAGTGGCAAAAGAAATTGGTAACTGCACTGCAGCAACAAAATTCAATGTGTCTTAGAAGCTCATGCGAGATTGGAGGAAACAAGGTGTTTATATAAAAAAAAAAAAAAAATTGGCGCATTTTTGAGCAGGCGTATAAGTCGGTGTCTGATTTTGTTTGTGTTTTTTTAGGTTTCAAGACCCGACTTATGTGAGTATATATGGTAATAATAATGGATTGGCTACAGCAGACCCCCGTGACCCTGTGTTCGGATATAGCGTGTTGGATGATGGATGGATGGATAATTAAAATAATTCTGTTCAGCTGCGCTCAGTCGCCTGCAATTGAGAGTTTTATTGCTTGAGTTCAGAGATTTGTATCTGATATGGAAAGATACAGCAGCATTATTTAAATAAAGCATTAAAAACACACACATTTAGGCAGCCTGGTCTTTGATATGTGATCGAGTAGAAGATTTTAACACTCGTTGAAAGGCATTTTAGACTACTCTGGAGTGTTGTGTTTTTCTCTGATGTATACAGAACATTTGTGCTATTTGGAAATAAATATAACAAAAATAGTGTCAATTCTTTTCTTGAAACTTGCATTTGTAGTGATTTAATATTTCATACAATAACAATCCTCCAATTGACGGAGGATAAGAGACACGGGGCAACATGAAAAATAAAGTTAACAATAAATGATCAATGCAGTACTGCAGTTTTAGGCCTTAACTGCATTGCTAAATTAAATGGGCTTACACTAAAACTTGTGTTAAAACTTGGAAAACATTATCATCCGTTCTTCACTATTGGAACTGCTGTTTTGGTAAAATTATGATTTTGTTGCCACTGTCACCGTATTAGGCTGGTGATTTTAAGACTGGATCTGCTTTTTGTAATGCTGTGGTCATCATGGAGCTCAGTTCCAGTTTTTTCAGTCTTATGTGTTACAGATTCAGTCTTTTCAGCAATGTGTGAATCACAAATTTTCAGATTGTGCTTATATTTATAAAGTGTCTCAAAATTACTCCTAAAATTCATGCTAGGATAAGAATTTGTCCTTCCTCTGAGTACGACATGAGAAGTAGTTACAAAGCATCCTACACCTACAAAATGTGATGTTTGAGAACTAATGACGTCTCGACTTCACAACATCCTAAGCTGCAAATTGGAACTCATGATGGTGTATTGTAGTTTTCTGATACTAACACTAGAGCTACACCACAAATATAATAATAATATTCAAAGTAGGAGCAGAAGAAGGAAAGTATAATAAGGTAAGCTATTACTTGAAGCTGTGCAAGCTGAGCTTGCTGGTATAGGCCCCAGCTTCCTGCTCAAGATAAAGCAGGTTTAGAAAATGGGAGGGTGGATAGATGGGTTATCTACAGCCGTACTTTTACATGAATGACGTTTCCTCCGTTATAGCCATGGGAAACACCTCATGAAGTAACCGTTACTATTAGCTACAGCTATCCTTGTGCTGTTTCTGAAGTCGCACTCACTCTTCCAATCATCTTCCAGTCATGTGCCTTGACTCTCTCTGTGGTCCTTGCTTATCATCCGTGAGGCTCTATTTATCCAATGCACTGCCAGTCTTCACCTGGCTTCTTGAACCTTCCTAGGCTTGTAAAATGTAATGGGAATGTTTCAGAGCTTCATGGAATGCAAAGCTCAGTATACCTATGTGACATTTTGCTGTTATTCACTCATCTAGCCCTGTTTAATATGCTACTACAATAACAGTTTGAGTCCAGTGTGCTGATACTGTGATTTATCTTGTGATTCACAATAAAATGTATCTTCACTTAGGACAATAATCTTTATTTGTGTGCTGATTTGCATGAATGCATCTTCCTTTACCATTATCTTGCATTCAGTGGTAGGGAAATGTGTAAATCTGCATATCACTTCACGGATTGTAGGGGCATTCAATGTTTGCAAAATTCAAGAGAGACGTGAAATGAGCCAAGAGATGACCTGCTAAATCGGGTCTTCAAACTCCAACCATTTCTTAATGAAACGCTGATTCGTGTTGTTAATTAAACCCGGTATTTAATTCCATGGCTTGTTGCTGCTCTCATTCTGCCACAGCAGTCATTTCCAAAACTTGATTTTCTGTTTTTGCTAAGAACACCATCAACATGTTTTGGTGACCCTGAGAGATCTCACGGAGGTCTTCATCATTCTTTTCAGATATTGTGTGATGGGCACAGATGAACTGATCACGTGGTGGCTTGTTTAGTGTCTCATTATTGTTTGGTTGCTCATTAAAGAAAAAGAAACAACTAAGCGGCCTGAGTCAAATTAATTAAAACTAAGGCAAAAAAAGTTTATTAGCAGCAAAAACTGGTCACTAATAAAGAAGGGTAGAATGATGACTGCAGCCCTCCAGAACTGAGTTTGACATCCCTGTCCTAGAGAGTTAGGACCCGAGCTCCCAGCACTCTCGTAACATCACAAATATTCAGAGCTAGCATCATAGTTTACCATTTGAACAAAATCACTACCTTCATATGCTTCACTAGAACTGGAATCATTAATGCTGTCACATGCTATTTGAAGAATGTAAGCTATTATAACACGACAAATTGCTTTTTTTTTTGTTTTTTTATGCATTTTATGGCCTGTGTTTAGCTTTCTTGCTGCCACAACATCCACCCTCTTTTTGGGAAAACATTGCGCGTGCATCTAGCAGCCGACAAGTTACCTCTTGGATAATGTTAAAGGGGTTAAAGAGGACTTCATTGGCCAGTCAAGAGGCATAACTATTTATGGGGGGCACTGAGATGCAACCCACTTTAGTCGGCACATACAGTACTGTGCAAAAGTTTTAGGCAGGTGTGAAAAAAATGCTGTAAACAAAGAATGCATTCAAAAATGTAAGTGTTAATCATTTTCATCAACAAAATGCAGTGAATGAACAAAATAATAATAATTAATTACACATATATAGCGCTTTTCTCAGTACTCAAAGCACTATCCACACAGGGAGGAACCAGGAAGCGAACCCACAATCTTCCACAGAGAAATCTAAATCAAATCAATATTTGGTGTGACCACCCTTTGCCTTCAAAACAACATCAATTCTTCTAGGTACACTTGCACACAGTTTTTGAAGGGACTCGGCTGGTAGGTTGTTCCAAACATCTTTGAGAACTAACCCCAGATCTTCTGTGGAAGTAGGCTTCCTTACATCCTTCTGTCTCTTCATGTAATCCCAGACACACTCAATGATGTTGAGATCAGGGCTCTGTGGGGGCCATACCATCACTTCCAAGACTTCTTGTTCTTCTTTATGCTGAAGATAGTTCTTAATGACTTTGGCTGTATGTTTGGGGTCGTTGTCCTGCTGCAGAATAAATTTGAGGCCAATCATATGCCTCCCTGATGGTATTGCATGATTGATAAGTATCTGCCTGTATTTCTCAGCATTGAGAACACCATTAATCCTGACCAAATCTCCAACTCCATTTGCAGAAATGCAGCCCCAAACATTCAAGGAACCTCCACCATGCTTCACTGTTGCCTGCAGACACTCATTATTGTACCGCAGACACTCATTATTGTACCGCTCTCCAGCCCTTCGACGAACAAACTGCCTTCTGCTACAGCCAAATATTTCAAATTTTGACTCATCAGTCCAGAGCACCTGCTGCCATTTTTCTGCACCCCAGTTCCTATGTTTTCGTGCATACTTGAGTCGCTTGGCCTTGTTTCCACATCGGAGGTATGGCTTTTTGGCTGCAACTCTTCCATGAAGACCACTTCTGGCCAGACTTCTCTGGACAGTAGATGGGTGTACCTGGGTCCTACTGGTTTCTGCCAGTTCTGAGCTGATGGCACTGCTGGACATCTTCCGATTTTGAAGGGTAATAAGCTTGATGTGTCTTTCATCTGCTGCACTAAGTTTCCTTGGCCGATCACTGCATCTGTGATCCTCAACGTTGCCCGTTTCTTTGTGCTTCTTCAAAAGAGCTTGAACAGCACATCTTGAAACCCCAGTCTGCTTTGAAATCTTTGTCTGGGAGAGACCTTGCTGATGCAGTAGAACTACCTTGTGTCTTGTTGCTGTGCTCAATCTTGCCATGACATGAAACTGTCTTCCACAACCTCACCTTGTTAGCAGAGTTTGGCTGTTCCTCACCCAGTTTTAAGCTGTTTCTGTTTCAGTTAATGACTGGGTTTCAACCTACGTGTGACATTGATGATCATTAGCACCTGTTTGGTAGAATTGGTTGATCAGACACCTGACTGGAATCCTACAAAATCCCTGACTTTGTGCAAGTGGACCTATAAGAATTGATGCTGGTTTGGAGACAAAAGGTAGGAACACCAAATATTGATTTGATTTAGATTTTTCTTTTGTTCACTCACTTTGCATTTTATAAATTGATAACAATAAACAATCATTTATATTTCTGAAAGCATTCTTTGTTTACAGCATTTTTTTCACACCTGCCTAAAACTTTTGCACAGTACTATATATCTGAACTGAGTTTTTTTTTTTTTTTGTCAGGTACTGAACATTCTAGCTATACTTTGTGAATCAGAATTAGATTAAGGAGATTTTAAAATGTCAAGTCTTTTGTTAAAGGACTGCAAGCAAGCTAGAAACAATGGGCATAAAAATGCCTTTATAGAAAACCTCTAATCAATCCTTAGGGGAAAACCTATAATTTACACAAGTATATCCTTGAAATAAGACTTATCCTGAGTTCTCACTAAACTTTTTTTGCTTTTCCAGCTCTTCCTAAAGTATTTGTGAAGCCCAGTCTGAAAATGCCAAATCGATCAAGCACCTTGGAGTGTCATGTCCAACACTTCTACCCCAGAGACATTACCATTGAATGGGTAAAAGACTCCATGCCACTGCTTCATCAAAGGCCTCTGCAGATAGAGCAAAATGGAGACCAAACCTTAAGTACAGTGAACCGTTACCTCTACTTCCATGAAACCAAAGACGTGGCTGCCAACATATCCTGCCGGGTGAAACATGAATCTCTGTATGGGTCAGTGAAGGAGATTCCACTACAATTTTGCCGTAAGTGACAGGTGAAACTTCAGGTCAAGTGATCTTCAGGAAATGTGTCCTTTCAGTTAAGGCTTATAGTATTGAATGTAAGAGTAAAGTTTATCTTTTAAACCATTGCTGCAATTAGCTTTTGTATTATGCTTAACTCCGAGTACAGGAAGATAGTGCTTAAACATTAGTATAACTGCAGTGCATGTACCGTAAATTATTAAACCATACACTATTTCCATAAATCAATTACATTATAGACATAGTTAAAAACAAACAGTCATAAAGATTAATATTAACAGACTAAAGCAATCTAAACTCCTTTACCATTATCACTGAGATAAGGCCAGTTGACACTTCCTAAATGTCATTACTGCCCCCCAGTGCTGTCACTGCCCATTCTAGTGCTTGTAGTAATGGATTCAAGACAAGAAGAAAAACCTTGCCCAGTTAAACATTAATGATGGGACTGAGCAAACGGCAAGGGTGGCTAGCAAGGCAGAAAAGCAGTTAGGCCTGCTATTCAGTATAAGGAAGACCTCCAAATTGAAATGTTAATCTATTTTTTTTTTTTTTTTTTGGTAACTGTAATGCAGGAACCAATGCTTGGTGGTTCATTAGTCTATCACAGGAAAACTTGCAAAACACACCTAAATTGACGCACTCAGAGCCAATATATACTGCATAAATGTGCCATCAGACTATGTGGAGCTACCAGGCTTGACATTTCATCTTCCCAGTTCAGTGCGTTCACGTGGATATTTGGTTGTACTTTTCAGAGGAACGTGAGGTCATTGTTAATTTGTTAATTGGTCCTTTTAAAAAAAACATTTAAAGATTAACTACATTTTTCAAAATACACATTAAATTTGTATCACTTTTCTTCAAATGCAATTTGAGTAATAAATGGGATTTTTGGCTGACCAGGCTATATTTTTCTTCTTTTTCTTCTTTCGGCTTCAAATGATAGGACCATTTCATTGAAATTATTAGCATGGTAAGGGTGGTGGAGAGAATCCACTCTTCTTCTTCTTCTTCTTTCGGCTGCTCCCATTAGGGGTTGCCATAGCAGATCATCTTCTTCCATATCTTTCTGTCCTCTGCTTCTTGCTCTGTTACACCCATCACCTGCATGTCCTCTCTCAGCACATCCATAAACCTTCTCTTAGGCCTTCCTTTTCTCCTCTTGCCCATCAGCTCTATCATTAACATCATTTTCCCAATATACCATTCATCTCTCCTCTGCACACATCCATACCAACACCATCTTGCCTCTCTGACTTTGTCTCCAAACCTTCCAACTTGAGCTGGTCCTCTAATGTCCTCCTTTCTAATCCTGTCCATCCTCGTCACACCCAGTGCAAATCTTAACATTTTTATCTCTGCCACCTCCAGCTCTGTCTCCTGCTTTCTAGTCAGTGCTACCATCTCTAACCCATATAACATAGCTGGTCTCACTACCGTCCTGTAGATCTTCCCTTTCACTCTTGCTGATATCCGTCTGTCACAAATCACTCCTGACACTCTTCTCCCCCCATTCCACCCTGCCTGCACTCTTTTTCACTTCTCTTCCACAATCCCCATTACTCTGTACTGTTGACCCCAAGTATTTAAACTCATCTACCTTTGCCAAATCTACTCCCTCATCCTCACCATTCCACTGACCTCCCTCTCATTTACACACATGTATTCTGTCTTGGTGGTCCTACTGACCTTCATTTCTCTCCTCTCCTCCTCATATCTCCACCTCTCCAGGGTCTCCTCAACCTGCTCCCTACTCTCGCTACAGATCACAATGTCATCAGCAAACATCACAGTCCATGGGGACTCCTATCTAATCTCATCGGTCAACCTGTCCATCACCATTGCAAATAAGAAAGGGCTGAGAGCCAATCCCTGATGTAATCAATTAAGATGAAAGGGATGGTGCAGTAGTGGTGCTGTCTTGCAGTAAGGAGACCAGGGTTCACATCCCGAGTCCTCCCTTCATGGAGATTGCATGTCTTCCCCGTCTCTGTGTGGGTTTCCTCCCACAATCCAAAGATATGCAGTGTAGGTGGAATGGCGAAGCTAAATTGGCCCTCTGCATATGTTCACCCTGCGATGGATTGGCACCTGTCCAGGCTTTGTTCCTGCCTTGTACACTGTGCTAGGTTCTCAGGATTCTCAGGCAGCTTAAACAAGAACATGACTTGACCTTTCATCTTAGTCCACATTACATCACAACTCGGAGAATTCAAGGAGCTTTGTTTTCTCTGACTAGTCTGACTTGTAGGTTGACATTGGTATGGAATTTCCCATTCAGAAACTTGTATTTACTGTACCTGTATATACAGTATGATAGTACATGAGTTAAAGTTTGGAATGTGGGAGAAAAACAGGTACCCAAGGGAGTGTTAGCGAATATTACAGCAGTAAGATTCGGGCACTAGGCTAAAGTGTTGTGGTGCTTTAATTTGTAGATACAAAATAGGTGATTGTGGTGTGTTTGTAATGTAAGATTCCGCTCTATCTTAGTTGGGTACTTGACGCCATAATTAGCTTTATTCTTCTAGAAAGGGGTTTACGTGGATTACAAAAAATGATTTTGACTTACTAATAAACAGTTTTCACAAATATAAGTGATAACAAGTAAATCAGTAATATGCTGTTTGATTAGTATAATTTGTTTTTGGTATAGTCTATAGCAGGGATTCCCAAACTATTTTGGGCAAGAGACCCCTTTTCCAAAATGAACTGATACCTCAGACCCCCATAGCCAAATTACTTTAAAAATTCTATCTCTAGTTTTTTTTCCTATTGATACAAAATACTTACCAATTTAAAAGCTTTGCGGTTGGTTAAGTGAGTAAACTTGACATAATTTTCTCATCAAAATTTAACAAAATAAATAGACATAAAATTCAGTAAATATCAAGTGTAATTAATAATTATTAATATAAATTACGTAAAAATACTTAAGTAGGTAATTATTTTTTGAAAAAAAACATTTAAATCGCAAAGTAAAGATAAAAAAATAAAAAATTCAGTGTGATGGATGAACCTGGTGACTTTCTACCAATCTAGCTAAATCTGGTTCAATATTGGTGAGTTGCAGCCTTAAATCTCTGCGTTCGTTGATTTTCAAACAGTTTCTTTGTTTTGTCAAAATGTTTGTAACCACACTGAAGCCTTTTTCCACTAGGTATGATGATGGAAAAGCGATAAGGTATTTTTAAGCAATGTTCCACAATGCAGGATACTGTGTTTCAATGTTGCGCTGTAACCAGAACTTCTGATAGCCTTGGTTGAACTTCTGCTTAAGCTCCTCGTCTGTGCTGATGGTGATCAACTCTTCTTGCATTATCACATTAGCTTCTTCCATGGCTGTGATATTGTACGGATTTATTATCCATTGAGGAATTTGTAAATTTAAGAGATCCTCAAACCTCTTAGTAAAATCCTTGTGTAATGCGTCCAAGTGAGTGACATATGATAAAATAACATCGTCTTGAAGCATTTCTGGTAATTTTGACAAATGCGGAAACTGTGAATATTCTTTTCTGCTTAAATTTTGTTTATAAAGGATAAGTTTACCCACAAAGGCCGATATTATTGATTTTGTTTTAATCAAGTTGAGATTGTCACCCTGCAGCTGCAAATTAACTTTGTTAAACATACCAAAGATATCAGTCAAGTAATAAATATCTGTTTTACAATTGTTCAGATTTTCTTTCAAATTCGGATCTTTTTCTTGTAAAAACTCCAACACAGATTCAAAAATAGTTGAAAATCTTGCTAAGCAAGAGCCTCGATAGCCAGCGAACTTCAGTGTGCAGAAGTAACCGAGTAAAGACTTCGTCGTTTTCCTCACATAGCTGAGCAAATAACCGAGAGTTCAAAGAATTGCTTCGAATCTTGTTGACAGCATTTATAACATATTGTAAAGACTGGTGCAATCTAGGACACAGATTTTTTGCTACTAAATGCTGTCTGTGAATCACGCAGTGAATGACCAGTACCTCAGGCAGTTGTCGCTTTAAGTGAGCTATAAAACCTCGATGACGACCAACCATAGATGGTGCACCATCAGTCGCAACAGAAACAATGTTCTTCCATGGAATAGCTTTGTCGGTAAAAAAACGTTCCACGTCCTGAAAAATCGATTCTCCTCTGGTATCAGTCTCTAAATATGTAGTAAAAAGCAGTTCTTGGCACATATTTTCATCTTTAATATATCGAACATATCCTAACAACAGAGATTCATTGCCGGGTAATGTAGACTCATCCAACTGGAGAGAGAATCTGTTGGTCTGTAAGAAATTGCATAAAATGTTTTCCATGTCGCGACCCATCTCATCTATTCGTCTCTGAACGGTGTTATTGCTCAAAGGAATTCTCTTTATAATATCATGTGCGGGCTTGTGCAATACATTGTTGAGGACCTCCGCAATGGCTGGTAAAATAAGCTGCTCTCCAATTGTGTGAGGTTTCCCCGACTTCGCTATTAGTAAAGATATATTATAGGACGCTCGTAAACCATCAACGTCTTGCATAGATGATGACGCAAACATCGATCTTATGGATGGCCTTTTCTCTAGTTTTTCTTTAAGTGCTTGAAAGAATGACAAGGGCTTACTTTTTTTGTCAGCATGTACTCTTGATAAGTCGTCCTCCATTTTTGAAGGCTTCATGGCATCGTTACTGAATACTTTTTCACATATGAGACACATCGGCAAGTGTTGATTTGATAGAGATGGAATAAATCCAAACTTCAAGTAGTCCAAACTGTATTGTCTGCATTTTTTTTCGTGTCTGCCATCATAAAACTCACAGTAAACTTGCAAATCAAAAAAAAAAAAATGTTTAAGAAACTACTTAAAAAAACAATAATAAAACGCGCATAGGTAACTAAGCACTTTGTAAATTCTTTTTCAATCACTTTATTTTAATTCACTTTATTTAACTATGTAATCACTTTGTAATCTCTTGAAATAAATTGGTAGATGAGTGTATTATCATTCAAGCTCCAACGAATTTCAAAACGCAAATGAACTTTCAACCTAAGTGCAAGCTTGTTCCATCCATCCATTTTCCAACCCGCTGAATCCGAACACGGGGTCACGGGGGTCTGCTGGAGCCAATCCCAGCCAACACAGGGCACAAGGCAGGGAACCAATCCCGGGCAGGGTGCCAACCCATCGCAGAGTGCAAGCTTGTTATATAGTAAAATATCAGGAGCATGTTTGGACTTGAACTTGATCGTGATTTCGTTCGTGTTAAATCGCATATATGCGTCAAATACAGAACAAGTCAAAACGTGCCCGAAAGACTTATACGCTCGAACTCATTATCTTGCACGAACTTGTCCACGCTTATTGACTTGCCGAGTTTTTCATCTTGTATGAACTTGTGCACGCTTATTGACTTGCCGAGTTTTTCATCTTGTACGAACTTGTGCACTCTTATTGACTTGCCGAGTTTTTCATCTTGCACAAACTTGTCCACGCTTATTGACTTGCCGAGTTTTTCATCTTGTACGAACTTGTACACGCTTATCGACTTGTTGAGTTTTTTAAAAGTACAACAATACTTCCTACTAAAATATTAGTCATTCTTATAACAAGTTGGTACACGTAACACAACTTATACAGTATCTTGAAAGTTTCAAGTAAGAACTTGTGTTAATTAATAGGGGTCGATTTTTAGACCTCGTCGACCCCCAAAATCAGTTTTCGTTTATGTCGACCCCTGGGAAATCTATTTCGACCCCAAGGGGTTGATATCCACCACTTTGGGAACCTCTGGTCTATAGCTACATCCACCCTACTAATTTTCATTTAAAAATAAAGATATTAGTCTCTCAGTTTTTGTCTTTGATCCACCTGAACCCCTTATCCCATGAAAATGGAGAATTTTGAAAACCTTTTCAGAGGCAAATAATTCTGAAAACGCTACCTCATGTTTGCAGATGTGGATGTATGAAAACAAAGATTTTTAAAAATGGAGACTCTGAATGTAAACTCTAACCATGACTGGTTCATGCTTATTATATAGCCCTTCCATGATTGGATCCTGCACATTACAGTGTCTGGTTTCACATCAAAGACTAAAATCGGTGAGAGAGGCCATGCTCTACTGTCTTTGAGGTGACAGTGAATTTATGGACGCAGAGACCATCCTGACTTTAATGAGATTATAAGGGCTCATTTATACTTCACGCTCAGAACGCGTATGTGCCCGCATCATGGCCGCCACACGCTCTGAGCGTTCATTTGATGCGTCCTCTGAGTAGGTCCTCAGAAATTAACATGACGCGTGCGCGAGTTGCAGTACCAGCAAAAAGTCTGGGGGTGCAGTGTGCTAAAAGTTGGAATGTGACGTCAGAGTCTGTTTACTATCTACATGTAACAGAAAGCCGCTTTGCGGATCCTACGAGATCGGTGTGCGCGCTTCGATATTTGATAAATGGTTTGATGTGGTGAAGCAAAATGCCGACATACAGATGTATTCATGGTGCTTTTATATTCAAGCGTCGCATATTCCCAATTGTAATGACACGATACGTTTTAAAATTCTCACATACAGTCTTCTGTGCCATCTTTTTCTAGGTCTTCCTCTGCTCCTGACAGCAGCGAATCGCCAGCAATACTGTGCACGTTAAATGTATGATATTCCAACTCTCTGCACATTTAGAATCCTTAGATTTATACCTGATATCACTTTCATGATGAAAAGCATTAAAGTATGTATATTACATTTTACAGATACAGTAAATCGGTAATTTCATTTAAATAATGAATACTGTTAATAATTACATACATGGGCTGACACAGTGGCGGAGCATTAGTGCTGCTGTCTTGCAGTGAGTCATGTCGCTGATATTCCTTGCCTGGAGTTTACGCGTTTTCCTGCTGGGTTTCCTCATTGTGCTCCAGTTTCCTTCCAAAGATAAACAGATTTGGGGATTTGGTGCCGCTAAAATGATGCTAGTGTATGCTTGTGCTTCTATTCACCTTGCGATGAGCAGAGGCATCATCCAGGGATTATTTCTCACTTGTGCTGAATGCTTGCTGGAATGGACACATCCCTGGATTTAATCAATAAACATCCTTTTCAGAGATATTGCAGTAAGGTGTCATCGGAATTTAATGGGTGTTCTAGGCAGTTCACAACACAGAGAAGCTGAACATGTTATCACCGTGATAATATCTCGCACTGCCACCTGGATTTACGTAAAGTACGCGCGCAAGTTTACACACTACAACGCTTGCGTAGCAGGAGTGTCCACTGCAGCATGCGTCGCGTCGCATGAAATATAACTCCGGCCTAAGTGAACTACTGAGACAACACGTCGTGGAACAACCAAAGGTGGGAAACGCATCAAGTGCAGTTCCAATTGCAGTCAAAAGTAGAGTTTCTTTCTGTGGCTCTTGTTGTGTATGCATCAAATTTGCATTTTGTACACTTTGAGTGTTATGTAAATGTGCAAAAGGCAAATAATTTACCAGATGCCAAAGTTTTATAATAAAGCCCACAGCCAGCATTGTTACCATGCCTTCAAGTATTTTTCTTCCAATGTTTACATGCAAAGTTTAGGCAAACAATTACTTTATTTGCATTTTTGGTTGTCGTAGCATTAATGGAGATTCTTTTGTACACAATGTGAAAATACTAGTGTGGATGAAGATAGTTTTTATTGAAAAACTCCATTTTCAAATGAAATTTCTGTCCATGTGGATACTCCGGTTTTCCTCCCACATCCTAAAAATGTGCAGGGTTAAGTAAATCTAATATGACAGTGTCGATGAGCATGGGCGAATATGTGAGCATGCACTACAGTGATTTAACACCTCATCCAGGGTTGGTTCCTACAAAGTTTTTCAATGACTGCTGACGATCCTTATTTGATTAAGCACAAGGGTGGATTGATAGATGGGATATGCCAAAATAAATATGAAAGTGCTACTTTCTTATTTATAATAATTTATTTCCAGGTGTTTTGTACAGAAGGCAGCACAGTGACACAGTAAGGTAATGCTACCAACTCATGGATCCACAGCCCTGGGTTCCAAACCATCAATTGCACCATTGTCTGCATAGAGTTTGCACTCTCACTGTGTCTGTTTGGGTTTTCCTCCCAGATCCTAAAAGATCAGGTTGACTGATAATTCCAAATTGGCCATATAGAAGTGTGGGTCTGTGTGAGTGGGACTGGGATGAACCGTTACCCAGTCCAATAGTTCACCCATAACACCGCTAGGAATTGACTTGTTTGTTTTAATTCAAGTATTCAGGTCCTCTTTGATGATATGGTAGTGCAGGGGTTATTGCTGCTGATCCCACAGGTCCCCTGGCCTGGCTTTGAATCCTGCACCTTAAATTTTGTCCTTTTGAAATCTTCAGGTGTCTGTATGGGTTTTCCCGCATCCCCAAAGACATGCAGGGTTGGATGATTGATTTCAAATGACCACAATATGTCTGCAAGTGTGTGCATGGGCCCTGTGATGAAATGGTGCATTATCCATGGCTGTTTCCCACAATGTACCCTTTGCTTTCGGTTTTAGTGTCCAGTCATGGGTTTTATACTTTCAAGATGTTCTACATTTTTCATTTTAAGGAAGTTTGTTTTACACTTGGCAATGTGGCCTACCCTGTTTATACCACATTAATGCCACTTTTCTGGAAAACTATTTATTAAAAACTTACCACCTACTTATCCCAGAATCCCAGCCGGCATGTGTTTCTTTTGATTATTACACAATAGTGAATTGGTAGTGTGTTTCAGAAATTAACATTCAAGCTAAAAGCCACTCATTTGATTTATGTTATATGTAAGAGTTTAAGTGACTTTGTGCTAACTATACTGAAGCAATGTGCTGCGTGGGAATTCTTACATCATAGTGGTAGAGAAATTTGGGCTTAGATCTCTCCATGTATGTGCCCGGGTTGCATTTGACCACACTGTTGTATTGTACTGTTTGTGTGCAGTGTTGTCTTTAGAAGACACTTTTAAAATAAGAAATTAATACCGGATTCAGAATGCAGAATACCTAATTTTATATATTTGTATCATTACAGCCCCTAGATGTATTTGCAGGTAAGTAATAAAGAATGAGTCCAGATAATTCTTATATAAACTAAATAATGAAAGTTATTGCAAAATTTAACAGACTGTATCTAGACTGCAAGCCAATAACCCAGAACTAACTTTTTTTAATGATTCCTCACTTATGCTGACATTTTAAAGTGAAAATGTTTGGGTGAGATCCATCCTCACCATGGCTTCATGTCTTTAAAATTTGTTTCTTTTCCTACAGTGCCAAATATTACACCCAAAATGATAATGAATGGTGACAAATGGCAAGCCATCTGTCAAGTTGATGACTGCCATTTCAGCAATGTCACTGTGAGACTGAAGAAGAAAGAGACAATGATAAATGAATCAACGTGCAATGAAGTCCCAGTATGTGCAACCAAAGTGACCTTCATGAAGAGCATTAAAGAGGAGCTTTTCTGTGAGGTGGAGTTTGAAGGGATTGATAAACCGATCACTAAATGCATTCTACTTATCAATCGAGGTAAAATGATACTGCGTATATGTGGCGGGGCAGTGCACTGATACCTCACAGCTTCAAGAGATGGGGGGGATGGGGGGGGGGGGGCACAAAACTCAGTCCAGCCATTTTCTGTACAGAGTTTATATTCTGCCTCCCTTTCAACATGAGATTTTCTCCAAAGGCTTAGATTTCACCCACATCAAAAAGATTTTCATGTTAGATCTCTAAATCAATCCAGTGGGAGTAAGTGTGGGTATGTGAGTCTGTGCCACCTGTACTGGACTGTCACCCCATTGAAGCTGTTTTGTACCCAGTAAGACAGGCATAGGCATTGCCACCTCATAATCCTAGATGAGGTGTCTATAAATGGATGGAGTATACGAGTCACTGTGTATTTACAAAATGAGTATAAAAGGATGTTATATTCTGCGTTTAATATCCTTCTAGTTATTATAGACTTATGCGGGTCACACCAGATGATACTGACGTGTTTTTAAGTAATCTTCTCTAATTCTCCTTCTGCCCCATTGTTGTTAAATAATGGAATAATGTAACATCTGTTATCCAGATGTGGAGTAAGTCATGATAATTAATTGAGTCGTGTGTCTTTTCATGAGGCCCTGTTTAATTTTATATTACGTATTACGTTCCTAGAGCGCCCGTGAATTGTGAAAAACCACGAATTTTGGACGTGGTCAAAAACACGCCTATAAATGTCTATTTTTATAGTTTAAACCCTAAATATGCTCCCAAAACACTTTAATTTCATTTTAAAACTCGGCTTAATACAGTACCCTAAAAAAAATGTAAAGGCAAACCCGTATGCTGTACAGTACGGTACTGCTATGTCTCCCGCAGTGGTAGAATGTCAAATACTGATATTACCCCTATATGTAGTGGAATTCATGCAAGCACGTTTTCTTTGGTATAAGTAGGGTAAATACTGTAATAATTTAAATTAATTTAATAAAAATAGAATGTACAGGTACTCGCCAATAATGAATGATATTGATTGAAGATGATGAATTAGCTGTGCAGTACGATGAAGGTATGTAATGAAGATAATGACTGCACAGCAAAGCAGAGGATTTACAGCACCTTGGGTGGCACCTCTTCTTCAAGCGCTTCAGGAGGAGTCGTATCTCTGACGGGTCATTCTTCTGGTGGGGTTTCCTCCTGGCTTTTCTTGATAGATTTGAGGAACATTGTGATGGGATGTTTTGCTGTCATTTTTTTTCCTCATGGTGGCGAGGAGGGTTTTAAATGTCTGAATGGCTGCATCGATTGCTTTGTGTTCTCTCTACAGTACTAAAAAAATGTATACAGTATTATATTTTATATGGAAAGTTAGCTGAATTTACATAATTTTATGTTACAAAAATTGTAAATGATTTTGTTCTTAATAATTTAGCGTTAAAACGCATGAAAAATTATATATTGCCATGAAAAAGCCATAAAAAAATTGCGGAGGATATTTGCAGTTTCCGTGAACAATTATTAGTTAGGTTTCTAAGGAAAATCTGCGAACGACTAAGGCGTGAAACTCTGAACCGTGACTTCGCGGGGGTCGACTGTAATTCCAAATATTCCAAATGTGTTAATGGACCAGGTTACAAATGCTAAAAAATAAATTGCCAAGGATTACTGTGCACAGCAGATTCTTTAATTCAAGAAGCCCTGACTTTATTGTCAGGATTTTGCATCTGACATGTGGTATCTGCCTATAAATTTAGCAGTTGATGCCCACGATTTATGCACACTCTGCGGACAATTCACCATTCAAAACACGGTGCCCATTAGATCTCACCACCTCATCTTTGACAAGGGAAAGCGACAAGTTTTTATTTCCCAATGTATCTTATGTTGTGTGTTATGGCATTCAATTAAATGAATGAACAAATGATTAAACAAATGCATAAATAAGCAATGTATTTCATGAAACAATTAATTATTCATGCTCAACTCTTTGTGTTTTATTTATTTATTCTAACATTTCACACACATTTATTTGCATAATTATTTCTTTAATGGAGGAACATTTCTGATATAATAAAATAAAGTGTCAGCAAACCATATTTAAAAAATTTTAATAATGAAGTAATAAGTAAAATAAACTAGAACTGATGTACACATATAATACAGATGTACTGTAGAAAAGTTCTAAAATATAATCTTCCGAAGATTATACACAATTTTATTATTGATCAAACCACAATATACAATGACTTCCAAATTAGGTTATCTTGTACTCTTCACAGTTATTGAGGTTTACACACCCTCTTCCCATCCTGTTTTCATTTTTAATTCTCATCACCAGCTTTGGTCCTCATAATGAGTAAATTCAGTCTAGTTTCCAGTAAAGGAGAGCACTGAACCTAATCAGTCTAAACTAAAAATGGTGAACATCAGGAAATACTCGTCTGAAAGGACTTGTAGCTGGGAGGAATCTGCGAAGTAAGGGTGGTTATCGAGGTCAAACATCCTAGTCGGAGGCAGCTTTAATATAATGGAGGTCTGCTATCATTTACTACATAAACATCCTCTTGTTCTTTTTCTCTCAGTATTATTGACATGCTGCTTAATTTGGAAATTCATTCCTAAAATTGGGGTACATGTGACTTTAAATGGAACTTGTTTTCTTTTTGCAGGCTGCAACCTGGCCTGTTTGTAATTTGCATGTCTGCTGCTGCCTGCTGCTGCTCATCATCATTGGCCTTGTCCATTATTTCAAAGAACGTAAGTACCATTCTCCGCAGTTTAATTTTTGAGACTTTTCTATTTCAAACTTAACAAAAGGTATGTCTTCAATGTAAGAGTACAATATTCTTCAACAACAAAAATGCTTTGTGCACTTTCAAGTCTTGTAAATGTGCGTACGTGAATGTACCTCGATTATAATCAACCCATACTTATGAAATCACAATGTTGCAGATATTTATTGGCTAGTAAAGCAGCCTCCTTCTTGACATGTCAAGAGCCTGCCATCTACATTCAAGAGCATTTGGCTCTCCTTCGCAACTGAGCATGCAAGATCATGAGTGGCATTAGAGTGCCTCACCTCAAAGTGCCAGCATTTGACCAGGTAGCCACAATCACCTAACACATATAATGATATCATTGCTGATACAATGGATTGTATAGAACACTAGGGGGGCAAGCCCCCCTGAGGCCTTCAGCGCCCAAACCCCAGTTGCAGCCAGAATATTAGTAAAATCTGTAAATTTAAAAATGTTAGTTATTGTCTGTTTTTACCTGCATTTTTATTACGATTTAATATTGTTTTTGTGTCAGTATGCTGCTGCTGGAGTATGTGAATTTCCCCTTGGGATTAATAAAGTGTCTGTCTCTGTCTGTCTGTCTGTCTGTGAAAAATTATTATTTAACGGAGTCAAAATCATGAAATGAGAATAAAATATTTACTCTTACCGATTGGAGTATTCCTGTTAAACTGAGTCTACTATGCTCTGAGTATTTATAAGAGACTAAATAAATGATCCATTCATTTTAACTGACATTCTTAAAAATATATATATTTTTTAAAGTGACTCACATTTAGTTTTCACGTGATTTTTCCTGTTATTTAAAGTGGTATGCAATGGGTCATCGTAACTCGACCTTCAGCTAACTAAATCACCTAAATACAAACATTTGTATTAATAGATAGATAATTTTTTTAATAGTTTGTTCCTGTGAAAAAGTTTACTCGATCAAAAATAATGTAATTTATTAAATTATTAAGATAAATTATTGAAATAATAATGATTTATTGAAATTAAAAACTGTGACTTCATATCAAAAACCGTGACTTTCTTGATATTTTAGTTTATAATTTAAAAACAGAATAAGAATCTGAAAATCTAACAACATCACATTAAAGTTCGATAAAGTCTGAAAAGAATGATACCAAACATATATGTGCATGTTTTAAAATAAGCCCAATTTAAAGCGTGACAAAAAACATGACATAAAAACATCACATAAAATCGTTGCACTTTTAGGCTTAGTATTTTATATATAGAGAGTAGATAAGAAACACTGAGAGTTCAGACAGTTACCTTACTAACAAGCAGGCCATCACGTGCACAACTGTCATGTCTGGCAATCCCACTTTGTCTCAAAATAAATGTGTTACAGGCTGACCCAGGCCACCGAACCACAACATCAGTTTGTCCGTCTCATTTTGGCATCACAAATGACTTGTCATAATGGAATGTAACAGATTATGGTGAACAAAAACAGTTTCATTCTAACTAGATACCCTGATTGTAATAAGAGTGCTATAAAGAGTCCTGATTATGTTAGGAGAACCAGACACTGCTGCAAATTGCCTTTTTATGTTATGTTTTACGTATGTACACCCACACAATATGAAAACTTGATGTAGTACTAATAATAATAATAATAATACATTTTATTTACGTAGCATCTCCTCAGTCAGCTAATTGTTTTCCGAACAGCAGACATAACAAATATGCAGCTTCTACCATCTTAAAGGGGAATTAAAATAGTGTCTGCACAACTTATCCAGCACTTTCATGGCATAATATATTTGTCACGTCAATGCACATTATAATAATAACTTGGTGATATGAATTATTTGTGTGAGTTGTCATTTGGCTGGTTTGGCCGCATTTTTCTGCTTGATTGAGGGTGTTGTCATTTCCCAGTTTCTCCAAAATGTTACGTGGGCATGGGTATGTATGTATGTGTGTGTGTGCATATATACACACACTAGGGGGACTTGGCCCCCTGCTTGCTTCGCCACTTCACATCTCTGCTGCTCGCGTTGTGAAGGGGATGGCTGAATGCACGCTTTGGAGATGCGGACGGATCACCTGCTTGTTTACTGCTCCACCTGCCGTGCTGCGTGTTTTGCTTCTTGTGCTGCACTTCGATCATTTCAAAGCCTGTACAGCAGCTGTCTTTGCTTCACTTGTTTAAACCCCCCCCCCCACCATCTGGGGTGTGCTAAGTGCCTGCTACTTCGCGTCTTTGCCACTCACATTGTGGGGGGGGCTGAACACACTCTAAGGAGATACGGATGGATCAGCTGCTGTCTTACTGCTCCTCCTGTCGTGCTGCATGTTCTGCTTGTTGTGCTGTGCGTCGATCATGTAAAAGCCTGTATAGCAGCTGTCCTTTTGTCTCACTGCTTTTTCCTGCGGGACGTTAAAATGTCTCTCTCGTGATGTCCAGGCTGATTTATTACATTCCTTATTTTCTGAAGTTGCACATAGATTATTATTGTTCTCTTGTGCATGCTTTTTTGCCTTCTTTTCTCTCCAACGCTTTCGTGTCTCTTTTCAACGTGCTGCTCTTTCTTCTTCGCTTAGTCGTTCACGTGCCATCTAGAATGTATAACATTTAAGAGCTGGGAACACATGAAGTGTCTGCCAAAAGCATTACAACAACTGCAAGGTTAGATGTCCGTGAACTTGTTTTAAATTGTTTGTAAGTAGGGCATGATGTGCAAAAGTCACCGTCTCACAGGTCTTGCTTCCTAAGGTTGTAATGTCCAGTCTCGCGTGACGTTGTCTCTCCGAGATGATCATGTCTTGACCCAAGATTTTTTTATATAATAGATATATATATATATATATACTGTATGCACAAGTTCTTTTAAAAATCCCAGCATTTGCATTTATACACATTTTGAGCCTTTTTGCGCATCTTCAAGCTTTATAAATGAGTCCCCTGATCTCCTCTGACTCACTCCAGCATACCTTGCATATATAAAATAAGAGTTGGTTTTTACAGGACGGGAAGTACAAATGAAACTGGGAAGACAAAATAAGAATTGTAGAGCATGGATTGAATTTGTGAAAAGGAAGAATTTTTACTTTTATAGGTAAGGCCTTAGTAGTGAAATCGGCGATACTGTCTTCGTGTATGTATTTAGGGATGGTTTCACTTATCTCGTTATTTGGATGTGAAGGTTAAAGCCAATGGTGTTTTGTTTTTTGTGGGAATGCAGGTATGAGAGGATTTGGAGATTTGATATGGAACGACATGTGGAAAATGGAGGTAGAGATATCCTGGACATTCAACTGAAGATAAACTGTGTTTTTTAATGCATCTTTGTGCAAAGCTTTGCATTTGGCCTTTGTACACAAATTTTAAAAAAATGGCTCTGTGGTTCACATCAGTAATGAGGACTTTGACAGTATGGTCAAATTTGACAACAAAGCCAGAGGAGAGACCAGAAGGCTATGAATGTTCAGTGATTTGTGTTGGAAACACAAAGTCCTGTATAAGACTATGAGGAGTACATTGGGGGTGGGTGTACAGTTTGACAAGGTTTGAAATGGAGGGGCATGGAGGGTGGTTCAGCCAAAAGGACTGGTAAAACTTTAAAAGGCTTGAACTGAATGATGGTGTGGGGAAGGTTATGTGTGACGGAGAGGATGTATAGACCAGGTTTGACACAGACAAGGAAATGCCTAAGACCAGACTGTGCCCAGGTGGAGACAATTAGGTACATGTTTTGGGAGTGCAGTTGGACATGAAGTGTGGGCGAATGTGGAAATATAATTAATTTGTTTGTTTTGTCGTATGGTTTAATTTTTGAAACTCGATGGTCTAGCTGGAAATGGCTAAAGTTCAAGGGAAACCTTTTTGATACGGTTTATTATTAGCCTGGCAAAGAAGTGCATATTGGATGCCAAGTGTGTCCTGATGAAAAGGTTTGTGGCCAGACATATGAAGTGGGTAAAAAATAATTTTGGAAAATGAGATAGAAAGGAAAATTAAGAAAGATATTGAGAATTAGAGTTTTGCAGCAGTTAAGGAGAGATGGAAGGACTTGTGGATATTGGGGATTGTGAAATATTGCTTTAATGGGAATTGAGTTTAAATCCAAAATATACTGTACATGTATAGTTGCGTTGTTAGGTGCAATGTTTTGGAGGGATGATGAACTTTGGTTAGGAAATGAAAATGGGAGAATGACTGACTGTTCCTTAAGAAAACTGTTTTTGTTGTATGGTGTAATTGAATTGTTGTGCATTGTATTTTCTAATATATAAGTAAAACATACTTTTATTAAAAAAAGTTGAAATCAAAAGCAGACAACATCAACTCACACATGTCTGTCTTTTTCCTTTGCCCACACAGGTCTAATGAACTGTTCCAGGCGTGACGATGTGCCAGGAGTTAATAACGGCAACATCCGAAATGAGGAAAATGAAAATTTACCAACCACAATTTGAAGCATAAATTCCAATGTTTTTTGGACAAAAGGTAAAAAATAAGGGGAGTAGCCTGTCCACACACATCACTTGGCTCATTATTTTTGTGTTGCATTGCCACAATGAAAGTCCAAACACAGAATCAAAATTCAATGGGGTATTGATGAAAATTGTATTCAAAAAATTGTTTTTACTGAAGTTTTACAGTAAAAGTGTAAGTTTAAAAAGTATTTGCCAAACAGAATTAAATCATATTATGCAATGAATAGCCCTAACGCAACATGAAACATAATTTACTTTCAAATTATCACATTTTACTATTTTTTAATATGGTTAATTACTTGATTGTAAAACAGTTAGTTCTATTATGCATATGTAACAATTCCCATGAAAATAACAATCTGTTTAAATTGTACATCCACATCCTCATAGGTGAGCGGCAGAACCGCAAAGTGGCTAGCAGGTAGCGTAGGCCTGGGGGTTGGCGAGCGAAGCGAGCAGGGGGCAAAGCCCCCTAATGTTTTCTAAAGTTTGTAGCGGCTAAAGGAAGGTAAGCTGTTGATGGCAAGAGGAAGAAAGTAGAGACATTCAAAGGGTGAAATGTTTTCGCCAGGTTGAAATTTCTGAGCCTATATTGAGTGAATCAAGTCACATTGGGGTACATCCATCCATCCATCCATTATTCAACCCTCTATATCCTAACTACAGGGTCATGGGGTCTGCTGGAGCCAATCCCAGCCAACACAGGGAGCAAGGCAGGAAACAAACCCCGGGCAGGGCACACACACACACCACACACTCCCACACATCAAGCACACACAAGGGACAATTTAGAATCACCAATCCACCTAACCTGCATGTCTTTGGACCATGGGAGGAAACCGGAGCACCCGGAGGAAACCCACGCAGACATGGAGAGAACATGCAAACTCCACGCAGGGAGGACCCGGGAAGCGAACCCGGGTCTCCTTACTGTGAGGCACATTGGGGTACATATGCTGCCATTTTCTTCAAGCTTTCTGAATGCTTACAAAAGCTGATAAAAGACAGAAGGGAAAGAAAAAGATGTCAGGAAATCAATTACATTTGGTATGAAGTCAAAGTAGCAGTCAGAAGTGGGGAGGATACTGTTTTAATAATTTAATAATGTCTTCTTTAGGCCTTGATCAACTTAAAGTGTTCTCTTCATATCTATTACATTGGCAGTTTGTTCCTGTTGTCACAAACTGATGGCAATCTTTTTTTTTTTTTTTTTTTGCTAAGGAAGATGTGTGTCCAAATGTGCAGAAGAAGAACGTTTACAGAAATTCCATCAGATCACCAATGCCTTCCTTTGCACAAAAGTTTGATAAGAGTATTTAAGTAGCTGGACATTTTCTATGCTTGTTTCAAAACTGTTCAATGTTTCTATGAAATACTATACATTATCCTTAATGCAATATGCATTAGTGTTATAGATGCTTTTATAGTAGAGTTTATTGAATTACTGTATTTTGATATTTAAATGAAACAAAATAAGCTTCAAAAGCATAAATGTATTTTAGATAGGTGAGACAAAGTGTAAGAAAATCTGTTTACTTTTCAGAGAATGTATAAATGTGTGAGAGTGATGACAGCTTGGGTTGTATGTGTGAATGAAAAGTGTAGCTGAATGACTGGTTTCACCATCTGAAAAGCAAAAGTGTTTTTGATCTCGATTATGCACAGTAATAGTTTCATTTATGAAAATGTTACGATTTTTATTTTTCTTATTTAGTGTTAGGTGGTAGATTTGAGGAACGAGATGAGTGAACATCCATCATACGTTGCCTTCGCATAAGCTTTTTATTCATAAATTATACAGAATCAAAGCTAGTTTTTAGTTCTTTTCAATTCATATTTCTTTTTTCAGCATTTAAGCTATACTATCATTTGTGTTAATGTGTTAGGTGGCGCAGTGGTAGAGCTGCTGCTTTGCAGTAAGGAGACTGTGTGAGATTGTGGGTTCACTTCCTGGTTCCTCCCTGTGTGGATAGCACTTTGAGTACTGAGAAAAGTGCTATATAAATGTAATGAATTATTATGTATGAGTAATTTTACTGCAAAAGTATTGCTCAAAGAGGAAGGATTTTTGATTTGAGTGCTTACAACATCATCCTGTCCAGTGGTGGGATTTGAATCAGTGTTTTCTAGCTTGACCATATAATATCTCATATATATTTTATGCTAGTTGTCCCCGGTGGCTCTACCCACGTAGTAGTGAAACAGGACAAACTTTAAAAATCAATAACATCAATTAAAACAAATTTAATAATTTGTATTGAGAAGAATTTTTATTGATCGCTTTCATATCCGAGGGTCTCTTGATATACGATATTTTTGGTTTTGCTATTAGGGATGAGAATGTAGATGTGCTCTCTTTGGCAAAAATGCAAAAAGTTGGCAAGGTATCTCTGGCCATGCGGAAGGTAGGTACACTTCAACATCAAACGTTGGCACTGTATCTGATCGTGTTCATCTCTGACTGAAGATCAGGTACCCTCTAAAACACACATAGCTCTGATCTCTTTCTCAAAAAACGTCAAATGTTACTCCTTAACAATCTGTAGATGAAAATGTTTGCTGAACAAACCGGTGTCGCTAGCTAAGAGGGGACAAGGTACGCTTCAACACGTGGTGAGAGGTAGAGCAACTCGAAAGGGTACTGGCGCATGAGTGAGGAGGGCCACGCCCCCCCCCCTCAGCCCTCTGTTTCTCTCGGATTTGTGCAAATAAATCGGTACCGCAAGCAAACTATGATACTTAGAGCAATGAGAGAAGTCACAAAAGCAACCGAGATGTTCAAGCAAATTATAGAAAAAAACCTCTAGCTAAATCCATTAAGTAGTTCTCTCATGAAAAGAGGACAGACATTGGATTTTATATATATATATAAAAATGCCAATATGGATCTTTTTCTTCTTTCGGCTGATGCCGTTAGGGGTCGCCACAGCAGATCATCTTCTTCCATATCCTCCTTTCCTCGTCACCTTGTTCTGTCACATCATCACCTTCATGTCCTCTCTCACAACATCCATAAACCTTCTCTTAGGCCTTCCTCTTTTCCTCTTCCCTGGCAGCTCTATCCTTAGCATCCTTCTCCCAATATACCCAGCATCTCTCCTCTTCACATGACCAAACCAACGCAATCTCGCCTCTCTGACTCTGACTCTCCCAACCGTCCCACCTGAGCTGACCATCTAATGTCCTCATTTCTAAAAAATACCCACATGGATACTGTTTTGTAATTCTGAAAACTCCGTTTTTAAATGTTTGCCAAACAGTACACCATTCATCTTGCATACCAGTCAACTTTAATAAATACAATGTGAACATCTCTGGCAGAGCTCCATTTTCTCATGGTGATGTGACAGTTCAAAGCTTACAGTATAAGAAATGCAAAAATCAAATAGGAAGTTGTCATTTGTTACTTTTAATCTGCAATACGCTTAAACAAATGGCTATTTTATTTCAAAACCACTTTATTTATAGGACTGCCTTTCTGAGCAGTAAGGTGACCACACAAATATATTCTCTTAAATAATAATTATTTTTAATATTCGTTGAAGCTTACTATATCATCTACCCATTCCCCTACTTTAAAAGTGTATTTTTTTTCAAGAAATTCTTACTTTGGTTATTTTTTTTTTTAAATACCGTTGAAGTCACTACTTGATCAGTGTTAATAATATTAATAACAGAAATCTTCTGTATATGAAAGTGCATTCTAAAAATATAATTAATTTCTGCAAGCAATTTAATGTCATAAACTATACATCCACCATAGCAATATCTCTAACCATTCACTCAATAGGCAATATGTGATTACCATTTTCATTCCTAATGTCTTACTGCCACATGTGTGCTGCCAGTATTACAGTATGTTCTCCCATTAGGTTGCATGCATGCAAGTGACTTTATTCTTCCAACATATATTAAAAAAGTATGTGATGTGGCATAGGGCCCAGGATTAAGAGTAATTTCTGGAAGTAGCCCCAGCATTTCACTGGACACATTCACGCAGAGCAATAAACCCCACAAATACACCGATTGCTACAAGGCTACAAATTAAGCCCGAGCTCCAGAACCTTGGAGGTAAAAGCGCTAAGCACTGCAGCACTAGCTGTATCCTGTTAGTTTAGGTTTCCTTTATAAGCCACTTATAATTGTCTACATATTACATAACATTTTATAAGCCTTTTTAACATGATATAAAACAATTGATGATGGCGTATTTTAGTTATCTTTTATCAGTAAGAGCAGATTTATTGTTCATCCGTTAACAGTTGTTTTAGAATGGATACCCAAACTAAATTGTGAACTTTTACTCTGAGATAGTGTTAACTTTTGCATGCTGATGCTTTAATATCCTTCTACTGTTAATATTAGCTGCTAAACTCTTGTGATGAACCAAAGACTTAATTCTTCTTGGCCTTAAGTGGCTGCTGTGTACAGTGCTTCTGTG